>NC_063204.1:24526810-24544310 GCF_017589495.1 Alosa alosa
GCTGGTCCTCTGGCCGTGGGCGCAGTCACACACCACCGCCTCAAGAACCAGGCAGAGACACAGGATTGTATCAGCAAGTATGTACACACACACACACACACACACACACACACACACACACACACATACACACACACACACACACACACACATACACTCACACACCACCACCTCAAGAAACAGGCATACAGGAGTGTATGTACACACAAACGCACACACATGACCAATCCACAGGCTTGGCTTTGCCACATACTGTATATACAGTCACCCTGAATGCCAGACCATTTGAAAGGAAACGCACACGCACAGACAGATATCAGCTCAAACCTCAGGCCAAGCACACACACACACACACACACAGACACACACACACACACACACACACAAACACTTTATCCTGGTGTGTGTGTGTGTGTGTGGGTGTGTGTCTGTCTGTCCACAGGGAGCGGTTGCCAAATTCAAATGGCGCTGTATCCAGCCGACTTACAAATCAATCTTGCTGTGGACATCCACCGTTCCTTCTGCCTACTCCATAATCCCCCCCCCCCTGTTACCATGGAATGATATTAGAGTCAATTATAAAAAGGCATTGGTAGGCTAAAAGGATTTAGAGATTTAGTGAGTTTGTGCTAATATTGATTTTGTCCCCAAGAGATTAGTGCTCTACACGCGGCCCACGGTTCATTCACCAACACAGGCGAGAGGAATGAATGTGTGTGTGTGTGTCTGTGTAAATGTCTGGCTGACTGTTTGTGTTTGTGTGAAAAAATGTGTGTGTGTATATGTGTGCAAGTGCATGCATTTGTCTGTGTGTGTGCATGTGTGTGTGCAATTATGTGCGATATTGGAGTGTGATGGTGTTTCTGTACGCACACACATATACTGGCCCACCCCAGATCAGTCAACGTATGGGAAACACTGGCATGGGCTAGTGTTCTGCAGGTCTTTAGCTAGGGTGATGATGAGGGGGAAATGTTGAGTTTGACATTTGGGAAAGACTCTTTTTGTGACGCCTCCAGTCTGAAGGGTCCTGAGGGAGCGGAGCGTCTCGGCCCTGTTTTATGGGTTTAAAGCTGATGTCACTGGGCTCCAAGACTGCAGTTTTCACCAGGGACTCAGAGACCGAAGAAGCACTCAGAGTGATACAAAATCATAGCCTGGCGGGCCATCCTATATCATTGAAATGTATAGTCTGGAATTGAACCATTTACCTCGCTTAATCCAAGGGGCGGGCAGAGAATTGTCTTTCAAACTGCCTAGGCATGCAATAGGCCAGCGCTATGACCATATCCGTATCCGGTCGGCAAAACAGCAAATACATCCTTCTTCGAAAGTAATGACTTAAGTGCATTGTGTTGCTCAACTTTCAAAGAAAAGCACAAGTCCAACTCCTCCAAAGTTGACGCCAACGCCGATTCAAACAACCGCTCTTCGTTAGCCATAGCCACCTTCCTTGTTGTTCACCGTCCACAGGACTGTCGTTATCCTGTTAAGCCCGCCTTAAGACTCTCTAACAAAATAGAGCGCTGTGATTGGATGAAGTCCACGGTGTCAGCCAATAGAAATCCCTATGGTTTGATACTAGACGTACAGGCTGAGCAAATGAATTTGCCGCCGCTAGCGGGCGTCTAGATGTCTAGGCTAACAAAATCACCCATTGTTTTAACAAGTCATGCCATGTTATGTTAGCATTTTTAATGATTTTGATGCCATTTCACGGCTTCAACTGAAAATAATGGTCTTCACTCAAATAGAGGCATTATAATATAATAAAATAAAGTGTCTAGTGTTGCATAGCTACATATTATTTTCTGACTTAAGTTACTCAAATTAAATTACTTAATTTAGAATTTCCGCTGCAGTAAATTAACAATAATAAGAGATATAAGAGATATGAATCAGAAACTCAAAACTCCTTAATGGCTGTGGTCATTATCCATTTTCAGTAGTTGTTATTAACAATAAATCATCCCTCTGAACGTTGCGATGGCCCATTTACTTCAATGGGACTTTCTATAGCATTCTGAGGAGACGTAATAAACTAAATCTCTTGTTATTTGCTCTACATTGCCCCTCACCCAACCACCCACACACACACTTACACACTCACACACACACACACTCACACATCCGTCTGTATGTTGGTCTCAGTTCATTTCAGTGCTATAATAAGCCTTTTACATGACCAAATAGGTCAAACTGGTGATGTGTCTTTTTCTTGCCTCTCTTTCTTTCTCTTTCTCTATCAATTTCCCTTTCTTCCTTTCTCCCTCACTTATTCCTCCCTCTCCCTCTCAGACTTCTTCAGCTCCAGAGGTCTGTGTTGTCTCCAGATTCGGACGTGCCTGACGAGCTCTTGTATGGTCGGGCCGGCTACCTCTTCGCCCTGCTCTACGTCAACAAGGAGATTGGCCCTGATACCGTCGACGAGGCCACCATCACCAAGGTGAGTGCCGTTGCCCACAGTGGGTCAAAAAGCACACATGACACGTGAGGCACATTTTGAATGAATGAAAGCGGCTGCCTTGTCTCAATAAACAGCGGGTGAAAATCTCGACTCTTTCAACTACATGGCATGTAATAGTGAGCCATTAAATACCTCCCAGATTTCAGTGCTTATCAGTCCCAAAATTGTAGCCTGGCGAGCCAGACCCACATTAAAATGTAGGGTCTGGGCACTCACCGTTCAGTGCTCAGTCCGAGGGGCGGGATAATCAGTTGTCTTTCAAATTCCCTCTGCATGCAATAGGGCCTTAATAGGATATTTGTTTTAAGTAGCAGGAATTCAAGCCAAACCGTTACAACTCTGCCATCAATCATTATGTTAAGCCCACCAAACGACTCTATACATGATTTCAATGTCCTGATTAAGTTTCGATTTCTGGAGCTCACAAGCCAACGGAGAGTTGCTAGACTAGCCCTGGCAGCAAATATAATTTGCTGCCGCTAGGGGCGCGTCTAGATTTCTAGGCTACCAAAATTGAGCAATATAATCAAACTGTCCAAAAGTAAATTAAATCCCAAACCAAACGGAAAATTTTCTGCTTTTGATAGCGGTATGCGCTCCAAACGAAACGCATGTCTCAAAATAAAACACACATAGAAATAAAGGCCTATAAATAGCCTACGTCTGCCCCAAATAAAGCCCTGTGCTTTGCGCAGCCTAAGTAAATAAAAAACCCTGGTCACCCCGGAGGCTTTGTTAAATAGCCTAATTAATTGTTATAGGTTAATCTCTCACCCTCTTTCTCGACTCCGTGCCTTGGATAGTTTTGAGTTACATTTTGACAAAACCTGTCAGATCTAAGCATTATTATGTTTTTGGTTAAGTTATTGTTTAACATGATTCTTTTTAATAACTTATTATTTTGGAACAAACGAGGGTCTCTGTTTAATCTGAACGCCGGCTCGCATTCCGCTGCTTTAGAGCACTGCAGCGCATAATATCTTCAAGTTTAGCCTAACCGAACATCCAGTTTAACTGCCAAAAGTTATTCTTCTTGTGATAAATATCGAGGAAAAACAGGCTGTATTTTTGTATTTTCATTGCGTTTTTAAATTTATAAAAAGTTAAATAAATAATGAAATTTAATATAGGCCTAGAAATATTAATGATTAATCGATAGTCGATCGTTAATTGTCCCGACGATCGACTAAGAAAATTTAATTGAATTATCGAGGCAAGACAAATATTTTGTTTCAGCGGTGTGTGTGTGTGTGTGTGTTTCAGCGGTGTGTGTGAAACCCAGCTACTCAGATGTACTATTAGACCAGCACTGACAGCAAGTGGCGTCTGTCTATATTTGATACAGCTCATCGCTTTGTGTGCTTTTGCTATCTTCTCTATTATAGATAGAGCAGTGAGTAGGCAGTTAGGCAGAGGAGCACCAACACACACACACACACACACACACACACACACACAAACAAAATGGATTTATTTTAAATTAATTGTGAAAGTGGTGGTGGGTGAAATACAAGTGACTCTGGGCCTGATGTACAGAGAAAGCGCTAATACCGAGTTTTTCTATGCACAGAAAGCGAACGCTGTGCGAGGAATTTAATAAGCTGTCACTTCATTACGTAAACAGCGCTCATCACCGTCCGTCCCCGCCCCCTCTACAACGCTAATTGCGTGCCCACAGCTGAACCACAAGCACAGTTGAATAGAGTTAACCAATTGCGACATTAAAAATAATCAAACTTTAGCGATCATACATGAAATGATCTGAGTTGTATGTGCGTGCGCATGCACTCACATGCCTCCTGATGGCTTTAGTGGACACAAGTTCACAGTTTATGTAATGTCATCACTGCCCTCATCATTTGGGTGTTCTCTCAACCACTGCATAATTCCTGTGTGTGTGTGTGTGTGTGTGTGTGTGTGTGTGTGTGTGTGTGTGTGTGTGTGTGTGTGTGTGTGTGTGTGTGTGTGCTTACATGATTGTCAGAGGCGATTGCTCTAAGACTAGTACAGGGGAAGCTCAGCCTTCTTTCAAAATATCATGGACATTTGCATCAAATACTACTGTATTACATTAGCCTACTATTCCAACTAGAACATGCTAAAAACGTGTTCAACTTCATGGTTAGTTCGTTCAGCAATAAGGTTTTGCCGGTCATCTATCGTGACTTCCCGCCCCCAATACATTGCTGTGACGACATGATCCATCGAAAACCCCATAGATGCTCGGCTTCGCTGGACTTTCAATGGCACTACAGAGTGGGTGGATCTCAGTGCAGAAAAGTTACATGTTTGTTGGACAAACGACCCAAAATCGTCATTTCCAGGGAAGCTTTGAGGATTCGTCATTGTGGCTGGTCTTTTTGATTGACAGCATATTTCAAGTTCAGGGATGCTTTGCCGTGTTGGCAGGTGAAGTCCAGAGGCAAACTGCAGCTGAAATTCTCATACTGTATATTTGTGAACAATACAGACGGATTCTATTTGAACAATCAAAGAACAATATAGCACCTTAATAATATTAATTTAATAATTGACCATTTTTATCAGTGTCTATTCCAAAGAGCAGCAACTGCCACTGATGGTTGTTTATTTTTGTGATTGTATGTATGGTTGTCTATAGTGTTTTGTGTGTTTATATGCTTGCATGAGAGTGATTGTATTCAGGTTGTGTGTCTGTGTGTGTGTGTGTGTGTGTGCGCGCGCGCGACTGCATGCATGCTGAGAGAAATCTGTGTGTGTGTGTGTGTGTGTGTGTGTGTGTGTGTGTATTTGCTTGTGTGTAGGAGGGGGATGGGCAGTGATACAGCACTAGTGGTATTATAATGCCTATCTGTTGTTTAGTAATCTCCTCTGTAAACACAGGGTTGTGGCCTTGTGTGCGTGTGTGTGTGTGTGTGTGTGTGTGTGTGTGTGTGTGTGTGTGTGTGTGTGTGTGTGGGGGGGTCTTATTTTTCATCAAACATCAGACAAATTGAAACATAGAAAACATTCCTACTACTGTGTGTGTGTGACTATAAATGTTGTACATGGAATGTACAATGGCAGTAGTGTACATGTGACTATAAATGGTGTACATGGAATGTACAATGGCAGTAGTGTTTAGGTCCCCGTAGTGCACACTTCTTGCCATAACACACACATATGCATATGAGAGAGAGAGAGAGGGCTCCTTCTGTCCAGTTGTTGCGCTGCAGGGCTCTCAGTCTCCCCTCCTGTTCCTCCGTCTTGCTGCTATTTATAACCCTGGGTCCACCAAACACACTGTACAACCTAATGAGAGGGAGTCAAAGAGAAAGGAGGCGATAATGATGGAGAGAGAGAGGGGGGGGTTTAAGAAAGAGAGAATGGGAGGAAGGTAGAGAGACAGAAAGAGAGGGGGAGATGGTGCTCTCTAGCCTGAGTGGTCATTTAATCTGAATCAATATCTGAGGTAATAAACACATTCTCTTGTGTCCAGTCACGTTGTCATTAGGCTCCCAAAGGAAAAACGTGCACACACGTACGTACACACACACATAAATGCAGGTAGACACACACACACAGACACATAAATGCAGGCAGGCAGACACACACACACACAGTTTGTCACAGGCATAGCCCTCTGGGTACGCCACCCACACACTCTGGCATAACACACCCACACAGTGACTGACTGTTGTTGTGTGCTGAAGGAAACTAGGACTGCGGACTGTGTCAGAATGTCGCACAAGAGATGGGAAGATTTTTGTTCACATTAGAGTTCAGAATTACATGGGAAGTGCGATTCATGCCAAGATTCATGATGGTGATGTAGAAGATTCTCACAATGAGCGTTTAGATCCACACCTTTTTTTTCCTACATTCTTCCCCTCTCTGTCTCCATTGTTCCCCCTTTTCCCACAATCTCTCTTTTTTCTTCTCTGTAGTCATGACTATTAGTGACATGACAGTTAGTGTCCATGATTGATTCTACATCTCTCTTTTTTTGTGTGTGTGTGTGTGTGTGTGTGTGTGTGTGTACAGCTAGCCAGCGACAGCCTCCTCCCTCAGCAAAATGCGTGCTGGAAATGGCTGAACTAGAATTCCAAGCAACTGAGCATTTTCATTATTTGATAACCCCCGGGACACACAAACACTCCAGTCGCTTTAGTTGACCGATGGAACGATTAACTGCACTGTAAATGCCCCCCCCGTAAACCCCCTCCAATCTTCAATGTGTTGCGTTTATGTTTTTCCAACAAGTGTTAATGAATGATTAACAGGAGGTTGTGTCCCCTGTGTAGCAAAAAGTACACTTCAAGAAGTAATGTAGGCTACTAAGAAAGACTTGTTGGCGTGCGGTGTTTAGCGCCAGCTCCAGCCAGTCCATTCTCCTGCGTCAGCAGACCTCTCCACCTCCCGCCACTCCCTTCCCCTCTCTCTGGAGTCTGAGCTCACCAACACCCACATGAAGAATAACCCTCAGCTTCACACACCTCACCCAGGACCTCTTCATCACTGCTGGGAAGATGTCTGTGTGTGTGTGTGTGTGTGTGTGTGTCTCTCTCTCTCTCTCTCTCTCTCTCTCTCTCTCTCTCTCTCTCTGTGTTTGTGCTTGTGAGTGTGTGTGTGTGTGTGTGTGCGAGAGAGGGAGAGCTTTTAGTGCAAACCTGTAGCAACCACTCTCTCTGTTTCTCATCCCCTCTGCCTCTTCATCGCTGTCCCTCTCTTCAGTACTATGGGGCCTATCATATATGGATTTTTTACATTTGTAATACATTTTGATACATTTTTGAGATCAAATAAAAGTCTATCTAGTATAGAATCAAAGCGATCTGTTAACTATGTGGAGAATCAGATGTTTATCAATCAGAGCTTGTGAGTGTAGTACAGAGTGATGTAGCACAGTGGGGAAGTTGGGTAAGACACCAGAGGTGCGTTCAAATTTGCAAACATAGGCAAACGTTTGCAAACAGTTTTCCGTTAGCCTTGTGTTTTCGGCGAACGTTTGCAAACAATAGCAAACAGTCTGAGGAGGTAGTTCTCCACGAACATACAGTGGAACTGGACGTGAGTTTGACGAAGGCAACAATGCAATTACCGTTACAATGGAATGTTAACATCAAATCGTTCAAATGTAACTGTTCAAAGAAAACATTGTTCACCACGAACATTCGCCACTGTTTGCCGAATTTGAACGCACCTCAGATCTGGCGTATGCTGCTCCATGTAGTTCTCCCATCCCATATACCTGTGTTCATAACTTGACACAAAAAATACAGTTTTTGAAAACAGAGAGGGGGAGAGACTCTGCAGCCAGTTTCCCTGACTGTGCAGAGAGTAGTGTTCAGGGGTCGAAGGTCGTTTCCCAGAGTTGCTGATCTGCGTTTGCCAGCACCATAGTGATGATGCTGCAGCCACCGTTTTACCCTCAGAATCACTGCCTGACCGACCCGACCGGCTGGCAGAACAGGCGTCCTAAGACCACAGGGAGTTTTATCTCCAAACCCAACCAGCCAGTACACAGCACTTGGCCTCCAGCGGCATTATGCCTCCTGGAGGCCTCCCTTGCTTTTTATTTCATTTAGTCATAGATTTAGATTATTTTATGTTCTTTCCTTATTGTGTGAAAGGTTTGTATCAGCAGAGTGTGTGATTAGTTTTAATGACTTTTCTGAGGGAGGTACTTTTGGGCTGTGCGTTTTTAGAAAGAGTGTCTTCGCTCTCATTTCTCTTGTTCTACAGGCAAAGAATTATTAAAAACCAAGACATTTGGTGTGTGTGTGTGTGTGTGTGTGTGTGTGTGTGCGCACGCTCGCTCATCTGCATGTGTGTGTGTGTCTGTGTGTGTGTGTGTGTGTTTGTGATATTTTTTATGTCTTTGGTCTGTCTCTTCTCTACCCCTGTGGCTCTATGCTTCTGCCTATCTAATTGGTATTCATGACCAGAGGCATGAATCCAGTGTTTCTCCAATAGAACCGCCCTCTCTGTTCTTCTCTACACCCTCAGAGTTTATCTGTGTTCCCCCTCATGAAACTGTTCTTCTTCTTCAGTCTTTTAGAACCGGTTCTGTTTAGCCACTGTCATCATATACTCTTCAGCTATTACCTCTTTATCACCACACATTTGGTTACTAAGACCCAAGTCTATCTTTTCTTCTGGTAAAATATTCTACAATATGTGGGAGAACATGATTAGATATGCTACATTGCTACGTTGTTCAGTGTGTTCTAGGATGTTTTACCAGGAGGAAAGGGGAGAAGGTATGGTGAAGGGAGAAGGGATTTCTGTAAAACACCTTGAGACAGAGTTGTTAATAGCACTGTGTAGATAATCATTGAATTGAACTTCTCATCTGCCTTTGTGACAAGCAAGTGAGCTGCTGCTTGAAGGTGTGTGTGTGTGTGTGTGTGTGTGTGTGTGTGTGTGTGTAGTGTGTGCGTGCGTGCGCACTCATGCACCTGTCCAGTGCTTCTGTAGGTCTGCTATCATGAAGGATTGGAGATGTTGCATTTTGTCATTGTAGCTGGAGAGACTATTGTGTACTCCTGGCTGAGTAGTGTGATTATAGAAGTACTGTAAGCTGTAATAATATGTTTCAAAGAGCATGACTCGTATGGCCATAAGAATGTCAGTTATGGTAGTTGAAAGCTCAGATAACGTCCATGAGGAGATGAGCCATTTAGTTAGATGTGAATAAGCTCTTAAGCACTCGAGTTTGGTCACAACAACCATCCAACATGAAATGCTCGCTGGAGTAGCAGAGGCAATGAACACCAATGTAATATGACTCTGACACATACACACACACTTGAGAATGATGAGAGAGAGAGAGTGAGAGAGAGAGAGAGAGAGAGGTTGTGGATGACTGCAATAGAGAATGAGTCTGCATATCCCCACTCTGCACCAATGTCCCCATTCACCAGCTGCCATACATACATACACACACACACACACACAATCACATATGCATGCAAGCCCTCAACCAACACAACTGGTACAAATATTCTAATACATTTGCACTGGAATGCCTAGCCTGGCCCTAGACCTTTGCTGCAGCACACACACTCTCCAACATACACACTACCTGCACACACAACTACACACAGCAAATCCATATCCATACCCTGAGGCACTTTTCGATGAGCAGTCAGGTGATTTTCCTAGAGTGGCCTAAAACTGCAGCAATTCTATGCGCCTGTCTGACTGTGAACAGTCTTTTTATTTCCCCTCTTCCTCTCTCTCTCTCTCTCTCTCTCTCAATTCAATTCAATTCAATTGAGCTTTATTGGCATGACAAAAAATACAATTTGTATTGCCAAAGCATACATGTGCGTAGTAGTGTGTAAAGACATAAAAACAAAACATCATGCATCATACATTACTGCAACGGCAGTGTGTGTGTGTATTTGAGTTTTTGTGTGCTTCACTGATGAAGTGACTCCCTTTGTTTATGGCAAGCATCTATATATCTTGCTGCGACTCTTGCACTCTTTTGTTCCTCGCCTAATAGTATTCTTAGACTTAGATCCTTAAAGTTGTGAAGGTCTGGATGCATTTCTCTGAATTTAGGAAAGAATTGATCTCGTTATGTCTTTCCATTGGCAGCATTCAGCCAAGAAGTGAAGCTCTGTTTCTATGGCACCTTGGTTGCAATTGGTGCACAGCCTGTCTTCTCTGGGCAGCCAGGTTTGCCTGTGTCTGCCCTTCTCAATAGCCAGACTGTGATTGCTTAGCCTGTACCTGGTCAAGGTTTTTCTCTGTCTGGTATCAGTGACTGTGGATAGGTAGTCTGCCACAGTGTACTCTCTGTTTAGGGCCAAATAATATTGAAGTTTATTTTGTCTTTTTTGTTGTTTCAGTCCAATATGATAAGTAATTTTGTTTTCTGCATTTATAATTTGGTTAGGGGCGAATTGTTTGAGAAAGGGTGGCAAGGTCCTGAGGCTGACAATTAGTTGTGTTAGTTGTACTATTAGTATGTGTGTGAGTCTCAGGACTAGCTGGATGAGGGGACTTGTTTTACACTCATCTCTTGGCTTTTAGGGCTTTATAACAATAGGAGTTGGGGTCGCTTGTTTTGAGATGTTCAAGAATTTGATAGCTCTTTTTTTCAATTTTAATTAGTAAAGGGTATTGGCCTAATTCAGCCCTGCATGCATTGTTAGGTGTGTTCCTCTGTACCTTGAGGATGCTTTTTACAGAACTCTGTATGCAGGGTTTTTCGATTGGGTGTTTGTCCCATTTTTCAAATCTGTTGTACATAAGAGGACCCCACACTTCACTGCCGTTATAATGAAATTGGTTCGATAACTGTTTGAAATATTTTGAGCCAGATCCTAATGGGTATGTCAAATTGAATAGTTTTTGATGGCATAGAAAGCCCTTCTTGCTTTCTCTTTCAAATCATTCACGCCAAGTTGAAATTACCAGTTGAGCTGATTTTAGCCCAAGGTAGGTGTAACTTTTACTTGTTCATTGCATATGTACCAAGGGTTAATTTCTTTCTCTGATGTCTGGATTTTTTTCTGGAAGGTTAGTATTTTTTTTTTTGTGGGTTAATAGTCAGGGGCCCAGGTCTGACAGAACAATGCAGGGACATTTAGGTTCTGCTGTAGACCCTCTTCTGTTGGCTTACAGCAGAACCAAGTCGCCCCATAAAAAGAAGAAATTTGATTTTGTCGCGTTTAATAGGAGGCCAGGAGCTGTTGACTGCTCGAGTCTTTTGCCAATTCATTAATATATATATTGAAGAGGCCGGTGATAGAGGACAGCCCTGTCTCACACCCGCTCTTTGAGTGAAGAATTCTGTTTGTTTGTTTCCAATTTTAATTGCACATTTGTTGTTTAAATACATTGTTTTTATTATGTTGTATGCTTTTCCCCTACACCAGATTCAATAAGTTTACAAAATAGGCCATCATGCCAAATAGAATCAAAAGGCCTTCTGAAATCTACCAAAAGCAAGCAAATATTTTTTGTTTTTTTTGGTTTACATATTTATCTCTCTCTCTCTCTCTCTATACATGTCTCTCTCTCTCTCTCTCTCTCTCTCTCTCTCTCTCTCTATACATGTCTCTCTCTCTCTCTCTCTCTCTCTCTCTCTCTCTCTCTCTCTCTATACATGTCTCTCTCTCTCTCTCTCTCTGTGTTTCTCTCTTTTTTTAGTCACTCTCTCTTTCTCTCCATTGCTCTTTTTCTTTCTGCCCTCGCTTCTCTCCTGCCAGTAGCATCCATCTCTGATATTCAGCCTTTTGCCTGACATTAACCTGCTCATCATGGATGGCAGATTCTGCTCTATTCAGTCTGAATCACGGTCTGAGTGTCATAATGGACATGACCAGTGAGTAGATGAGGAGACCAGTATATACTGTATGCTTGATACTGTTGTGGCTTAATGAATTGCATTCATGTGCTTTATTATTAGTTAGGCCTATACTGTAGATATAGTTAAGGTATCCAGCAGATGATTTTATCCATAGGGACTTAAAGGGATACCAGGAAAGCCTGATGCTTTTCCTCTACAAAGCTCCCCCCTACCGTCTGTACGTGTCGATATGTGTGCGAGCCCTCGCTCGGTCTGAAGCTCTTTTCCTTTTCTTTGCATCTTCCGTCAAGGGTTTTCGCCGGCTCTGCCATTATACACACGTTTGCAACAATCGCTAGCGTTTCGTTAGCTTGCCTCTGTGCTGGGGATGCAGGATGTAAACTGATCCTGCTTCTCGCGATGTCTGAGACTTTGTGAGACTGAAGGTCGGCGGGTAGGATACACCGAACTTGCAAGTGGGATATTCTTCCTACAGGCATAGGGGCGGGCGAGAGAGCCTTTATTCGCCCTGTAATGAGTCATTTAACCATATACCGACTTACGAAGATGATTAATTAACACAAAAACGTTGCCTGGTGTCCCTTTAAAATAACATGTGAAACAATAAAAAAATAAAAAAATAAGAAAATGAGGTATGAGAATGAAATTAAGGATAGAACACAGCTATCGTTTTAAGTAAAAGTTTAGCTGAAAGGGACAGCACTTGGTGGATCATTCCCCCACTAGGGTCCCTCCAACGCAGAGTGATGACGTGCAAAGTGTGATCTCCTGCTGCTGAGAAAAGGCAAAGACAACAGGCATTCATTCATCTGCTGAGCAGAGGGGTCGAGGTGGGGGAATTGAGCTTAAAAGATATCCAATGCCGTTTCAGGGTTGTCTGCTTAGGAGACTCTGCTCCGGGGCACCCCCTGCAGTTGTGGAGTGTTTGTATTTTACACAGCTGTCCTAAATCCCACTCATGGCTAGCCCCCTCACCCCCTGGACACAGTACACGTGGATCAGTTTGCAAACAGGCACAGGTCATTTCTGAAGAGCCATTCATCAGCAATTCATGATTCTCCAGGTCGGGGAAGAGCAAGTTGCAAGAATGGCTCTTCCGATATTCTAGAGAACCAGCAACACCTTGAGACAGAAGCTGCATGCTCAAAGCCAATAAAGTTGTTCATCAGTCATTACAAGTTTTGTACAGTTTTTGTTCTGTAGTTGGGGTCGAAGAAGATGCACCAAGCTGAATGGTAATGTTTTGTGGCATAGCCTGGCTGGCTGGCTGGGGAATAACAAGCGCTCCGTTGTGGAAACATTGAGCTGATGGGGACAGCATGTAGGCTGGGTGAACTCCGGCTGATCTGACAGCGGTTTCTTTCCCCCCCCGCAGCTCAGGCTGGAAACCTGTTCTTCTCTTTCTCCTGCTTCCGTTACACTTTTGCGGGGGCCAATCACAAACTGGCTTATCCACCTGGTGCGCTATTGGCAGGTTTAAAATGATGACGATAGTGTTTTGTGTGTGTGTGTGATTATGTAGCCTATGTATTGTGATCAAGGTCTCTTCTGTTATTGGATCTTTTTAGGATGCCTAGTCTTCCCAAGGCAACTGAGAGCATATTACTGTAGCTACTTCACATGAACACGACACACAACTACAATAATTCACTAAAACTGACTACCAGGTCACTGACCGATCTGTGGTTGTCTTTATCAGGTGGTGACGGCCATCTTGGAGTCGGGGAAGAACCTATCCAAAGAGGAGAAGAAGACGGAGCGCTGCCCGCTGTTGTACGAGTGGCATAAGAAGCAGTACGTTGGCGCCGCACACGGGCTGGCCGGCATCTACTTCACACTCATGCAGGTGAGTTTGCAATGCACACACACACACACACACACACACACACACACACACACACACACACAAACATTGAGTGTACCCTCATCAAGATTCAACACACACACACACACCTGAGGTGCTACCACTGAGCCAAGAGTTGGGGTCTTTTGCAGGTCAGCAGGGGAAGAGTCTGCTGGGCTTAATTTGGCAGGAGGTGTGTGTGCAGTGGCTGTTTGCTCTCCGTTCTCTCTGTATGCATAAGGTGAGGACTGCTCAGGGTCACTGCCGCACTGCACCGGGACTAATTAGGATGGCAATCAGTGCTCATGTAATGGTAGCTAGTAGAGACATGCTCTCTCATGCAGTCTCAGTAGAGACCACCTTTAGGGGGTTTAGTGTCTCTCACACTCCCTATCGCAGTCATTCGCAACCACCCCCCTCTCTATCTATCACACACACACACACACACACACACACACACACACACACACACACACACACACACACACACACACACACACACACACGGAGAACATGTCCAGAGATCTGCTACTGATAGACATGAGATTTAGTTCCGCTCACCTTTTGCGACAGTTTGTGTATCACAGCGCAAAGCAAAAGGGCTAACACACTTATACACACACACACTCACACACTCACATTGACAACCTCCATCTCCCATATTAAACTTTAAGCTTGATTTAATTCAGAATTCCATTGTGGAGAAAGTCGCTGCTTTCATTGACATAAGTGCTCTTCACTTGAATGAACCCAAATTAATGCTAACAAGAAAAGTGCATTTTAATATGCAATTTCATCAGTGTAAGGTAGCCTACTGGTTAAATGAATGGCGCCCCATACAGTGAATACTAATTCATAACCCTTGCCATTGTTCCTTTTATAAATTGCCTCTATGTCTCGGCCCTATTAAAGTGACTCAATCAGAGACCCTTGGAAGGAGTTATTCCCCCATGAGGAAGAGCTTTGCTCCTCTGTCAGAGGCTGCTGTGTCACTAGTGGATTAGGGAGTCATGATGGCAAGTGGGGTCAAGTGGGGTCACGATGGCAAACTGACTGTATATGAAACCCCGCTCTTCACAGCGGATCACCTGAAGTGGGAGGCACAGAGGTGATGAGAAGATGGCTCAGGTGTGTGTGTGGTGTGTGTGTGTGTGTGTGTGTGTGTGGCAAAAAAGTTATGACAAGGGAGCTCAGGTGTGTGTGCTCAAGTGCATGTTCACATCTGTGCAATCAGGCAGGAAGATCGAGACATACAGTCCTAGAGGCCGTGCTGATCACTTATGCAAAGGATTATACACTTACGTATGTAGATTAGATACACACACACACACACACACACACACACACACACACACACACACACACACACACACACACACACAAACCTGAATAGTAAATTAGTTGGCTGCTAAGTTTGCTCTTTTATCAGATATTGTAAATCAGCTAATCCAGTCCAGTCCCCAGAAATAAACATCTCTCACACACACACACACACACACGTATTCTTCGTCTCAAACTAGAAGCTCAATAGCTGTGAGTCACTCCGATTGATTAGTGCTCTTTTAAGCAGATGAATAATGTATGAGCAACTTTTAGAGTATTGAAGCTGTAAACAAAATCTGACTGGGCCTCTGGGGTCTTTTCTTTGCTTGGCGTTGCTTTGCTGAGGCGTGCTGAGCTTGGCCTGACAGACCCCCCCACCCCCTCGGCCATTAGCCCTGAGATAAGCTTAAAGCCGCTCGCTCCATTACTTAACATTTCCACCAGACCCCTCGTCTGGCTCCAGAGGAAATTAATAAATAAAAGTGGAATCGGCCGGTCTGTCTCGCTGCTGGTATTTAATCAAAAGTAATGATTTGCTGGGTTTCGTCTGCGCTGCAGAAAAGGGCTCAGGTGGCAGGAAGAGTTAAGTAGGCCCAGAAAGAGCACCCTGAGTGACCTTTAAAGGTAACGCTAGCCATCTCCGTGGGTCCAACCAGCGGCCGGTAAATAGGTCTCATCTGTGGGCTAACTCTGCTCCGGAGGAAATAATTGCACTATTAAGCGTCTGCGTAGGATGATAACCGTTCTGTGTTGGTGTGTGAGAAACATGACACTTGCTTCTCCCTCTTTGACCACGTTTACACTTGCTCTTATCCCCATCCATCTCTCTCTGTTCCCTCTTTTTCTCCATCTCTGGGGACTACTTCTCCCTTTTGCCTTTTAATTGTTATACACCATCACTCTTTTATCTCTCTATTTACCATCTTTCTTCACTCACTCATTCATTCACTTTCTCACTCCTCCTGTTTCCTCTGCTCTCCATCATGTGGTCTGGGGGATTTCCAGTGATTTGGGGTTTTTTCTACAGTCTGCATCTCAGGCTTACAGGTGTGTGTGTGTGTGTGTGTGTGTGTGTGTGTGTGTGTGTGTGTGTGTGTGTGTGTGTGTGTGTGTGTGTGTGTGTGTGTGTGTATCAGCTGTGCTAGTGTGTGCCTCTGTTCCCAGAGAGACATTCTGCTCCAGTCATCCAGCTCTCTGTGTGTGTGTGTGTGTGAGAGAGAGAGAGACGCTCATTTAGAATTCATGAATTTCCCTGAGTCCCTGCCTTTTCTCTGTGTCCCTGATAAACCACTGTGCCAGGATTAAAACGGCATGCTGGGAAATAACTGCTGCAGAAGTTTCAGTGAATGAAAAGACTCCTGGATGGGATGTTTTTTTGTTGCTGGTCTTCTCCTGCTTTTCTCTGAAATGTGGTTTATTTTGCATTGGACTGGCTTTCGCAGGATTGTTCTTTAATATCACACACACACACACACACACCACTGGACACAGTCTGCAGAAGAGTTGTGTGTTTCTATATTTAATTGAGGACTGTTCCCTAATCGCCAGTATTACAGAGGTGGGGGTGGTGAGTGTGTAGGATAGTAGTTTTGTGTTCTTTTGTTTTATTATTCAGCCTTAAAACCCCTTATTAGCAGTTACCTGATTACTCCCTGTGGAGTGAGTGTGTGTGTGTGTGTGGTCTTGGTGGGAGAGCAGGGGGAATAATTGAGCTGTTGCCTCCGCAAGGTGTGGTGTGGTGGGGTGGAAGTGGTGTTGCCATGGCAACTGGCCTGTCGTCACAGTGACGCAGATGGACACGCTCCACTGCTTGTGCTCTGTGGCTGCCGCGCGCTAACGCATCACGATACCGCCACTGCAGCAACACGACAGCGTGCTTCTCACTGAAAAACTGGTGTGAGTGTCTGTGCGACTGTGTGTGTGTTGCTGTGTATATGTGAACGTGTATAAGTGTGTGTGTGTGTGTGTGTGTGTGTGTGTGTGTGTGTGTGTGTGTGAGTGTGAGTGTGAGGTGACTCCAGGTAAAGGAACTTTAGGAGCAAAAGCACCACAGCAACCCAGTCTCAGCCCTGAGTTCTATCAGAGGTGTGTGTTAATGCAGCAGTTCACACTAATAGAGCATGAGCGAGCATGCCTCCCAGTTCCAAAGCCTAATGTAGACACATTCACACAAACACACTCCCGCTGGTGGTCAAATTCAGAACATAATAACTCTCTGTACACTTACTCAGCTCTTCATGTTTGTTAACTTCCTGTTCTCACTCTCTTTCTCTTTCTCTCTCTTCTTCTCTCTCTCTCTCTGTCACTAGCCCATTGCTAAAGTGAATCCCGATATCCTGAATGAACTGGTGCGGCCCAGCATTGACTATGTCCGGCACAAAAAGTTCCGCTCCGGCAACTACCCCTCGTCCCTTAGCAACGAGACGGACAGGCTTGTCCACTGGTGCCACGGGGCCCCGGGCGTCATTCACATGCTCCTCATGGCACACAAGGTGAGAAGCACATTTACCTTTACACACACACACATACACACACACACACACACACACACACACACACACACACACACACACACACACAC
>NC_063204.1:24551810-24714310 GCF_017589495.1 Alosa alosa
CACACACACACACACACATGCAGTACACACACACACACGCACACACACACATACAGTACACACACACACACACACACACACAGACACAGACACATACACTGACTCACATTCCATGGATTCCTTTTTAAATGTAGGAAATGAAGAGTAAACATTCTATGGTAGAGAAAGGAACAAGGCTGGTCATCTCATAGTGATCTCTTGGTTAGCATAGGGGGATCCAGCTTTCAGAGTTGAATCTGGAAGACATATTTATATTTCATTTCAATAGATAGATAGATTGTGCTTCTCTAGGATTATGATTTCGAAAGGCATATGTAAGTAAATGCAAAATCCAAATTCCGGGAAATTTCATAGGAATCACAGTATATATATATATATATATATATTCAGTGTCTACCATGCTGACAGTCCCAGACAGTAGGCTATTACCAGTATCACTGGTCACCCTAGAAAATATCATGTAATGGGGAGGTGGTTTCTCACCTGGCGGGAAGATCTCCCCTGAGCCATCTACCTGTCCCTTATCTCCCTGTACTGCCGTGCCATCTTTGCCAACCCAAGTTGGCATGGCTCAGGCTCTGCCATACCTTGCCGTCGTTGCCATGGCAACTTGAAAGCACAGGCCAACTGGTGTTAATATGCGTGATTGTGTGTATTCCCTTCTGTGGTGCCTGCGATGCCCAGTGTGTGGAGAGCATCACGACTCACCTCTCAGCACAGCACCTGTGCCATGTTTTATGAATGAGCCCGCCAGAGACAGGTTGCCGAGGTTACCGGAGTCTGCCGGCAGTCCTAGGACTTGAGAGGAAGAATATGGTTTTACAATGAGGCTGAAGCCAATGCTGCTCTTAATTAGATCGTTTCTTACAGACTGCACTTCAAGGTCTTGCACCTGTTGTGAATCCACTGAACTTTCCACAGATCTTTTGAAATGTTGAACTGGTCTTAAATCTGCAGTGTAATTGACTGTGGACCTGATAGGCAGGCTGTGTGGTGAATTTAAAACGTGTCTCTTTTCTTCTATAAACTTTACTGTTTCATTTTTGTAATTTTTGCAATTGTTGTATTATTATGTTTTTCGTCTAAACTCTGCTGTGTTTTTGTGTGTGTGTGTGTGTGTGTGTGTTTGTGTGTTTGTGCAGGTATGGCAGGAGCTATCCACTTCCTCTCTGACATCAGCCAGCCTGAGGCCTCCTGCTTCCCCGCATTTGAACTTTGACCCCCGGGAGGGCTAGAGTTAGGAGAGATGCACAAGAAGAAGGACTGACCTGGAGTTCATGAGACGGTGGCAGCCGGGTGGCGCGCTGGAGCAGGAATGGGGTCTGGCTCATGAGGGTGGCATGATTCCTCAGGTTTTCCATCTGAGGGGTGGGATGGGGATGGGGGTGTCAGGGTGAGCAGGGAGGGGGAAGGGGGCTCCTTGTTGCTACTGGCAACCCACCTAGTGTCTTCGCGCAGGCACTGATGCAAAAAATTAAACCTTGAACGAGTCCCAAACCTTCAGCCTTTAATGTCAAACGCCTACAAGTGGCCACCTCCAGTTCTGTATGTGTTGCTTGAAGTCTTTGCCCCTGATGAAGATGTTAGCTGTTTGTTCGTTTGAGGAGCAGGTGGTGAATAGTCTTTTGTCGTGTGAGACTGTTGTTTTAAAAAAAAATAAGGATAAGACTTTTTCTCTTCCTGTACTTTGCGTATGGATGATTTAGTTTCAGTAATTGGCGAAAAAGGGATCCTGTGGCTTCCTTATGTATTGATCTTTGCTTCTGCATGCCCATGCCCTCATAGGCTAACTGTGCCTCTGTCCTTGTTCGTATTTGTCTGTGTTCTTTGGTCGTCTCCATTCTGCCCCAGCCCAACTCTCAGTCCCGTTGCTGTCATCTGCTGCATGGAACAGCAGCGTGTATTGCCGGAATGTTCTCCCTGCACGGCTCAAAAACCAAACTCGTGGTGTCCCTGTAACAATGGTCATGTATCTTGAGCGTCCTGGTTGTGTCGTGTCTTGTTTGTACTGTTCCGTCAGTAATGTCAGTATGTCGTGACCCAAGTTGGTGAACATAATCTCATGAAATAAGTCCTGTTGGCAGAGCCAAAAGAATGACTTTTCCAGTAAGTATTGTTTCCTTGGGCAAACAGTGTTACTTCTGAATGTTGCAATAAACTGGGCTTCTTTCTTCTTGATTCCTTCTTGACTAATTATGTATTTGTTTATATTGTGTGCGCTGTGTCTTCAACCAGCTTTACAGCTAGTCACACATACTGTACCTGTCTGAACATGTCAACATTAGCAATGTTGCCTCATCTACTGCACATATCAGAGCTGATTCTTTTTGCTTTGAACACAGAGTAGCCTATTTTCCTTTCATTTTACAGGGCTTAGAAATTCCTCTGTTTCATTTTAAATAGATCTTTTTTATTTGGTTTTGCAAATCTTGACCATACACAATTAGTAAAAAAAAATGCTGTGTAATGCAAAAGGAAGGTTAATAATGGCACTGTGAATGCTTCGACCCTGGCTTTGTTCTTTTCCATGAGCCTTCTGGGTTTAGGAGGGGCGGAAACCAGGACTTCATTTAGCTGCATCATTAACCTCTCAGATCTGCTGCTCCCTTCTAATGAAGTGAACCCTGTTGGCTCTGAACACGGCAGGAACCCAGCAAATAAGTCCAACTAAGGGCAATTTCAAAGCCACTGGGAGTCCACTCAACCAGAACCATGCAGTCCTGAAGGAGGAAATGTGCTTAATAAAAAAAAAGCATAATGGAGAAGTGGGCACTGCTTGCCCAGGGGACTGGGCCTGTTTCCTTATCAACTTCTCAGAGAAGAAATGTGCATAACAAATAAATCAGTTAGTATTTAGGCCATTCTGCGTTAAACATATAGACATCAGGGTGGTTAAGATGTGCAATGTGTATTTCAACAGTTGACACCGTTATTACTCAGTTGAGAATAACAGGATGTAGGATCACGCTTTATATTCAATGTTGCTGATCAAGGACACTAACTGTAGAACTGTGGTTTGGTAACTTATAAGTTATGATGAATGCCAGCAAAATGCTGGTAAAGGAGGCTGAAGGCTATTTGTCCCAATAGGCTAATTAGAGAACATCAAACCCTACTGCGTAGAGCAGTGGTCCCCAAACTTTTTCTTCCGAGGGCCAGCTCACTATGCCTGGCTCTAAGAGAGGGCCAGAGTATATCAACCATAAATAGCTTAGTGCTGTGAACAACAGCAGTCTACCTTAGTTGAATATTCCATTACATTTGCTAGCTGTGTTTATGTTGCCACCATGCCATATCAGTGTAAAATGTAGCTCAAATGAAATTATACTAATAAAAAGACTCAAGTTGTGAACAAGCAATATCCTACAAATAATTTAAAGTTATCAAACTATGAGAGTTTTATGAAGTGCTGGCAAACACATCTGAAATGACCACCATTCTAACTTTTACTCACCTGATGAGAACTTTGAACTCTGTATGAACATTTGAACGTGTGAATAAAAAATAGAAATAATTATCCCAGAAAGTCCCAGAAATATGACTTGAATAGAAGTTAGTTATTAACAAATAATTGATAAACTTTTAGAATACTTTGAGCACTGATGCAGTCAGCATAGGCCTCTTACATTGTTTGCAGTTAGGCCTACATTTCATTCCGTTTTCGATGGCAAACGTGAAACAGCGCCAAAACAACGCCAGTGGACAAAAGGAGTATTACATGTGTACTGTTAAGACTCGCCATAGAGAATGAATGGGGAAATTACGGAGGTTATAGTTTGACGATGTCGTACTCCCGTGCGAGCCAGATGCTATATATACCACGGACATGTTTTGGGGGGCCACCTAAAATGAGTTGGCGGCCGTAGTTTGGGGACCACTGGCTTAGAGTAAGGATTGCACTGATTTAGAACATGAACTAAGGCACCTCTCCCTTGGTGGATTTTTCATGGCAGGTAATGTGGATGGCGAAGTCTTGATTAACTATAAATGTCCTTGCGCAGTGACTCTACAACCAGTTGGAAGTCTGCAATTAGAGGGATAAAATTACTGCCTCGTACCTCCTTTGTCATTTTTTTTTACTCCACCTCATAGCCGTGGGAAGTGTGGGGGTGCAGGAAAGCACGCGTATTTATGTGTCATACCACTCACGATCAGAAAAAAAAGAAGCTCTCCGTCCCCCTGTCTATTATTCTATTACGCACTAAAAATGTTACATTAGACCTATCTAAACAAAAACTAAACAAATTAACACAACAAACCTGAGGGAGATATCCTATGAGCTTTATGGTATGACAATATGCCATATTAAGTAGCTGAATATTACCGTGAGTTTCCCAAGGAGCTGAACACGGGCCGCCTCAATCTTCAGCTTAAAATGATGCATAGTGTTATCAGGGAGTCTCGGTGCACCACGGTGAAAGGTGGCATGGATATTGAGTAAGCTCCATCCACAAACAAGAGCTCTCTTCAGCGAGGTAGATGAACTTATTCATCTGTGTCTTTGCGTGCCTGTTTCAGTGGCCTCCTCAGAGCGTTTTTTCTCTTCTTTTTGAAAGTGTAGGTTAAAGGCTACACTGTGCGTTTATGATGTTAGCATTTGTTGTAGGCTATATTTGTGATATGTGGATCAATGTAGGCTAGCCTATGAATATTGCGTTGTGTAGGCCTATGTTATGCATATGTTTTGAGTCAATGTGTTCTGTCTAATATGCTGTGCGATAGGGTCTTTAGCCTGTTTTGACACCCATGTCAGAAGCGTCAATAATTATTACGTTTTATTAATGTTGGTGTTCAACAGTTTTATATTTCACGTGTTCACCGTCGATTTCGGTGCAAGGCTACAGCAACTTTGTTACCTTACTAGTGTAGCGTCAGATAGCAGACGGTTACTTTGTTTGCGTTAGTATCAATCTGTGGTTTGCGACATTTTGTCGCATTTTTTCTGTAGTGTAGCCATGTTCTTGACAGTGATGTATGCCTGTGCTGTGTGTCATGCAATGCCAGTATGCTGTTGTCCATTAACAGAGAATGGCGTTTAAATAAAATACAATAACTTTTTTACCATTTCAATAAAGCCTACTTTTCCTGGCAAACTACCCCACCCCCAACCAAAACTCACTTCCCACGGCCCTGCTCCACCTCAGTATTTTCAGCTCAGATATTAAATTCTGTCTTTTTCTTTCCCTTGCGTGTCAACCATCCGAGACCGTCCATTACCTGTCGCCGGTCCTCCTACGCAAGGACGCTCTATTCGTTTCAGACAAAGCCCTCAAAATGGTAGGCCTACCGCTTTGATTAATAGGCCGCCGCGCCACCTCAACTACCTGCGTCTTCCACCTGACCTTGGACAGCACCTCGGAATACTTTCGTGGGAGGATGCCAGCGCGAGGATTAAGCCACCTTCCTTCAGTTTTCAGGGAACGAGACTTTATGCGACAGCAACCTAATTACACCCACGCTGAATGGGTGCATTACAAGTACCAGTATGTGTACAAGTTATGTGGAGCGCGTTCGCACTAGAGTAATGGACAGGTATGAGTAATCTCAGGCTTTTAGTCCGTGGTTGCACTGCCGTTAGGAACGAACGAGCTCAGCAGCGTTTTGTTCTAGTGCTTATCTCGCCTCACCATGAAATAAAACGATGTCTGCATAATTTTAAGAATTGTATCAATTTGTTTCAATGGGGAAGACTCAAATAGTTGCATAATAGGCCTAGCATTCACAGGCAGTGCCGGTTCAGACCTCCATGGGGCCCCAAGCAAAATCTTCCTAAGGGGCCCTCCAACCTAAACTCTGAGGGATATTGTAACCATTTTTTAACAGTAGCATCTGACACCTCAGTGCTCCCAATACAATCATTTTCCCCATAAAGGACTAGGAGAATGAATAATAATTGTGTGTGAATCACCTTCACAGCTATCCCATTACAAAATACTACAGTTTTTTCTAAGTACAGTTCAGTTATACTACAGTAAGCTATAGTGCAGTAGCCTAGTATTTTCATGTCCAAAATACTGCATTTTGGTACAGTAGGCTACTATGCAGTACAATGCTGTTTTGTTGTGTCCAAAATACTGCATAAGAACTGGAAATATTTCCTCCAAAAATGTGGTTTTGATGTGGTTTCGGAAATCTGCAGTTTAATGCAGTTGTTTTTTTTTGTAAGGGTCTGGTTGTGCGTATAGCCTACTGGCTGAGGCTGACTGTTCACCTGTGTCTCTGTAGGCTACTTCCCAAAGGCATACATACATAGGCTAGGCCTACTGAACTGGCTCCCCCTGATTCCCTTCAATATTTTTTCAAACATACTATTTTAAACAATCATTGTAATACTTCATATAGGTCTAATTTACGTTGTGCAGCACAGCAAAGTTAATAAATAAGGCTAGGCTACTTTCCATTTTGCATGCGTTCAGTTGTAGGCTATCTAAACAACTAAAGCTTGACTGAAATATTGTAAAACCATTTATTTCTTTTAAAGATGTATGGGAAGAGTGAAATCGCCGATTAGTTTCGACGGGTCCTGTATTTCTGCTGAAAAACTGATAGTTTCATCCCGAGCTGCACATTATCATGAACGCATTTAATGCCGTTATATATAAACAGATAGTCGCCCGCATTTAATGCGATTATATTTCACAACTTTGCCATGTAGGCTACAGTGACTGGTGATGGCTGGCAAGCAAGCCGCAGACAGATCAGGGATTCACTACCCTGTTAGGGGTAGGCCTAGGCTACAAAAAAGTAACACGCTGGAGAGATATAGGCTATATCAAACCATGGATCGAACACAAGTTTACCCGACTGTTGTTCCCCTGGCCTTATTCTCGTGAAGTCTCTTCTTCCGTTTTCATGCCATGAATGGCAATTCGGTTTCATGCTCATCTTCTTAATGTAGTCTGAGTGAGACACTGTCGCTATAACTGTTGGCTATACCGGTCTGTTACTAGGTTGACTGAAGGGGAGACGGGGGAGGGGGCCTTCATTTACTTGCGGGGCCCTACGCAACTTGCGTAGTGTGCGTATAGGGAGAACCGGCCCTGTTCACAGGGGTGTAGCCGCTACCTTTAACAACCATTAACAGCCTATAGTCTAGCCCTTAGAACCTCATTATAAAGGCATTATACCACACATTACAGCCTTGTAATCAAGAACACCTGGCAGATTTGATTAACACATACATTATATGGACAAAGGTATTTGGACAGCTGGTCATTACACCAACAGGAACTTTTATGACTTCCCATTCTTAGGATTGCTACAACAAGGCTGTTGGTGCTGAAGGTGGTATTTATTTGCCCATTCATCAAAAAGGCGTCCAGACACCAGTGTTGGACAAGAAGGCTCACTATCTCTGTTAGTTCATCCCAAAGGTGTTCGATGGGGTTGAGGCCAGAACTCTGTGTAGGCCAGTCAAGTTCATCCAGACAATACCAAGATTGAACTCACTGAGCTCTTCAGAAAAACACATTATTTCACAAATATTTAAAAATGCAAGACTGCATGACTAGGTGCCTTATTTTATACACCTGTGGCAATGGGTCTGAATTAAACAAAATAATTCAGTGATTAAGTGTTCCAATACTTTTAGATAGCGTGATTCTTTATGGGATAAAAGTGTCCTATTCCTTATGGTAACATGCCGTTTGGATGAGCAGCCTGGCCATGAGCAAGAGGCATATTTTTTATGGAGGAAAGCTTTTATTGTTTTTTTTACTAAGCAACTGTTTTGTTTTGTTTACTAAGCAACTGTTTAGCCAACTGGCTGAGGCTGACTGTTCACCTGTGTCTCTGTAGGCTACTTCCCAAAGGCATACATAGGCTAGGCCTACTGAACTGGCTCCCCCTGATTCCCTTCAATATTTTTTCAAACATACTATTTTAAACAATCATTGTAATACTTCATATAAGTCTAATTTACGTTGTGCAGCACAGCAAAGTTAATAAATAAGGCTAGGCTACTTTCCATTTTGCATGCGTTCAGTTGTAGGCTATCTAAACAACTAAAGCTTGACTGAAATATTGTAAAACCATTTATTTCTTTTAAAGATGTATGGGAAGAGTGAAATCGCCGATTAGTTTCGACGGGTCCTGTATTTCTGCTGAAAAACTGATAGTTTCATCCCGAGCTGCACATTATTATGAACGCATTTAATGCCGTTATATATAAACAGATAGTCGCCCGCATTTAATGCGATTATATTTCACAACTTTGCCATGTAGGCTACAGTGACTGGTGATGGCTGGCAAGCAAGCCGCAGACAGATCAGGGATTTCACTACCCTGTTAGGTAGGCCTAGGCTACAAAAGTAACACGCGCTGGAGAGATATAGGCTATATCAAACCATGGATCGAACACAAGTTTACCCGACTGTTGTTCCCGCTGTGTATTCTCGTGAAGTCTCTTCTTCCGTTTTTCATGCCATGAATGGCAATTCGGTTTCATGCTCATCTTCTTAATGTAGTCTGAGTGAGACACTGTCGCTATAACTGTTGGCTATACCGGTCTGTTACTAGGTTGACTGAAGGGGAGACGGGGGAGGGGGCCTTCATTTACTTGCGGGGCCCTACGCAACTTGCGTAGTGTGCGTATAGGGAGAACCGGCCCTGTTCACAGGGTGTGGCCGCTACCTTTAACAACCATTAACAGCCTATAGTCTAGCCCTTAGAACCTCATTATAAAGGCATTATACCACACATTACAGCCTTGTAATCAAGAACACCTGGCAGATTTGATTAACACATACATTATATGGACAAAGGTATTTGGACAGCTGGTCATTACACCAACAGGAACTTTTATGACTTCCCATTCTTAGGATTGCTACAACAAGGCTGTTGGTGCTGAAGGTGGTATTTATTTGCCCATTCATCAAAAAAGGCGTCCAGACACCAGTGTTGGACAAGAAGGCTCACTATCTCTGTTAGTTCATCCCAAAGGTGTTCGATGGGGTTGAGGCCAGAACTCTGTGTAGGCCAGTCAAGTTCATCCAGACAATACCAAGATTGAACTCACTGAGCTCTTCAGAAAAACACATTATTTCACAAATATTTAAAAATGCAAGACTGCATGACTAGGTGCCTTATTTTATACACCTGTGGCAATGGGTCTGAATTAAACAAAATAATTCAGTGATTAAGTGTTCCAATACTTTTAGATAGCGTGATTCTTTATGGGATAAAGTGTCCTATTCCTTATGGTAACATGCCGTTTGGATGAGCCGCCTGGCCATGAGCAAGAGGCATATTTTATGGAGGAAAGCTTTATTGTTTTTGTTACTAAGCAACTGTTTTGTTTTGTTACTAAGCAACTGTTTAGCCAACTGGCTGAGGCTGACTGTTCACCTGTGTCTCTGTAGGCTACTTCCCAAAGGCATACATAGGCTAGGCCTACTGAACTGGCTCCCCCTGATTCCCTTCAATATTTTTTCAAACATACTATTTTAAACAATCATTGTAATACTTCATATAAGTCTAATTTACGTTGTGCAGCACAGCAAAGTTAATAAATAAGGCTAGGCTACTTTCCATTTTGCATGCGTTCAGTTGTAGGCTATCTAAACAACTAAAGCTTGACTGAAATATTGTAAAACCATTTATTTCTTTTAAAGATGTATGGGAAGAGTGAAATCGCCGATTAGTTTCGACGGGTCCTGTATTTCTGCTGAAAAAAAAAAAAAAAAACTGATAGTTTCATCCCGAGCTGCACATTATTATGAACGCATTTAATGCCGTTATATATAAACAGATAGTCGCCCGCATTTAATGCGATTATATTTCACAACTTTGCCATGTAGGCTACAGTGACTGGTGATGGCTGGCAAGCAAGCCGCAGACAGATCAGGGGATTCACTACCCTGTTAGGTAGGCCTAGGCTACAAAAGTAACACGCGCTGGAGAGATATAGGCTATATCAAACCATGGATCGAACACAAGTTTACCCGACTGTTGTTCCCGCTGTGTATTCTCGTGAAGTCTCTTCTTCCGTTTTTCATGCCATGAATGGCAATTCGGTTTCATGCTCATCTTCTTAATGTAGTCTGAGTGAGACACTGTCGCTATAACTGTTGGCTATACCGGTCTGTTACTAGGTTGACTGAAGGGGAGACGGGGGAGGGGGCCTTCATTTACTTGCGGGGCCCTACGCAACTTGCGTAGTGTGCGTATAGGGAGAACCGGCCCTGTTCACAGGGTGTGGCCGCTACCTTTAACAACCATTAACAGCCTATAGTCTAGCCCTTAGAACCTCATTATAAAGGCATTATACCACACATTACAGCCTTGTAATCAAGAACACCTGGCAGATTTGATTAACACATACATTATATGGACAAAGGTATTTGGACAGCTGGTCATTACACCAACAGGAACTTTTATGACTTCCCATTCTTAGGATTGCTACAACAAGGCTGTTGGTGCTGAAGGTGGTATTTATTTGCCCATTCATCAAAAAAGGCGTCCAGACACCAGTGTTGGACAAGAAGGCTCACTATCTCTGTTAGTTCATCCCAAAGGTGTTCGATGGGGTTGAGGCCAGAACTCTGTGTAGGCCAGTCAAGTTCATCCAGACAATACCAAGATTGAACTCACTGAGCCCTTCAGAAAAACACATTATTTCACAAATATTTAAAAATGCAAGACTGCATGACTAGGTGCCTTATTTTATACACCTGTGGCAATGGGTCTGAATTAAACAAAATAATTCAGTGATTAAGTGTTCCAATACTTTTAGATAGCGTGATTCTTTATGGGATAAAGTGTCCTATTCCTTATGGTAACATGCCGTTTGGATGAGCCGCCTGGCCATAAGCAAGAGGCATATTTTATGGAGGAAAGCTTTATTGTTTTTGTTACTAAGCAACTGTTTTAAACTTAATTCATTGTAACAGTAGAATCAAATTATGGCTGGTAAACATATTAACCAAACATGTAGCTATACAAATACGTCTGTCAGTTGCATAGATAAAAATGTAAAAAAAAAAGAAATATATTGGCAAAACTGAAGAACAACATTACACAGCATAAAACATTTATTTCCTCATAAATTTGACTCAATTTGAATTCTGGCATTTATTGGGTACAATTCTGGCACTGCAGAAAAAACAACACAAGCTTGCGTTTGACATCCAGTCATTTTCGATGTTGCATCACATTTGTTTAGCTGTTACTTTGGAGGTTTCCATATTTGACTCACCTGACCCCTACACACAATGTAGAAACAATTCAGTCGCACAGCTTCCATTATGCCATATACAGCAATAATCTCTTCATAGCTGCAATGTCAAAACAGAATCCAATAAGGCTACTCAACCACCACACAGTTACTCAAGGATAAAAAAGAAAAACATATACACCAACAATGAGCCAATTTGGAAATGGGCTTTTCATTCACCAGAGATGGGTGTTTACATATGCAGGTTTCAAAAGTGCAGATCGTATCACTGTTAACAGGCAAGGGAGAGAAATTATAATAATGATAAGTGTGCTGTATTATATAACATTATCTTCAGCGTCAGGTAAATAAAACATTTTCCCAGATCAATGCCATTATCAGTCAGTTAGTTCCATGGGTGATGAAGATAACATTTGTTGCAACTACTATGTTTGATTTCAGGGTCATTGCACCACTAAATATTTTGCCTACGCAGTTCAGCAGCAGTAGACCACATTGCATTATCTTTCTAAAACCTCAGTATCCAGCACCTTCAAAACAGACATTTCACGTTTGTTGATCCTTGTTACAGTGTGAGTATTTGTGTTTCCAGAGGTGGAGTCAGTCACAGTCACCAAATAGACTGTGACCAAAACACAGAGTCAGACATGTTGCTGTTCTATGGTCGTGTTTCAAGTTTCAATGTTCCATCTCATCATCAGTCCATAAAGGCTGGATTAAACAGAATGTTTCAGTTTTTATGAATGACAGATGTCTGTTCTAGTGATACACCATTATTTGGGAAAGAATATAACTTTTACGAGTGCAGCGTCTTAATCTATCCTGTCCCCTTGGTTGGCATCCGGAGGTCATTGATCGTCACAAACAAACAAGTCTCTGAAATCTCCCTTTCTCTCTTTTCTTCACGGAAAACATGGCACAGGGACAAACATGATGGCTTAGATAACTCTGGTGTTATTCTCCCGCATTTCCCAGCACGAGATGGGAACTGATATCGACTCTGGAGCAAATCTGGCTGTACATCTGCCACATCAGCACCACAGCTGGTGCAGAGTCGCGTCCAGTGAGCTCTGATTGGCACCGTTTGGAGGAGAGTGATTTTTGTGCGGGCCACCAGGCACCCTGTGGAGCGTGCTTCCTAATCTCTATATAACATCTCCATAAAGCATCATCTGGAACAGCCAGGCCAGCAGCAAATCGCTCGACAGAAGCTGATGGCCTGATGCTTCGACGGAAGCAATTTGCAGCCCCCTTCATTGCCTGTGCCTGACATGGTGCCTTTGAACTGTGTAAACCATACAGCTGCCTCTGCACAGCAGGCCTTTCCAAGATTATAGTAGTGGGAGCCTCTGATGCCTGTTGTTTTGGGGAGGGTATCACAAGCCTCTGTGACTTAATTGGTACACTTATAGGTGTGGTACACATACTGAGGGAAAGGTATATCTTCTCTACACTTTGCATTACGTGAAATAAAATCATGGCCTAAATGCATAAATGTAAAAGTAAAAGCCTGAGGCTCTGCTGGCTGTTCTCAGACCTGGTTGCTAGACGTGCCCCAGGAATGATGACGCTGAAGGACTGAACAGCAAACAGATTATGAATCAGTGCCTTGTGTTTACAAACCAACATGGGGAATATCCATTTGATAACAGAAAGGATAATAGGCGTACGTGTTTGCAAATTAAGGCATTGTTTTGTGAGAAATGCGCGGCTTAGAGGCCTCGTCATGCCAACTGGCGAGGCTCCCATGGCACCTACTCGGTTACCGTGGGAACCCATTCCTTCCCATCTGCCTCAAGGAAGCCGGGCACCCGCCTGTGTATCTGTGGTTAATGACTCCTCAGCAGAACAATACCTTTCACACGCACACACACGCACGCGCACACACACACACACACTCACACACACACACACACACACACACACACACACAAACACAAACACAACACAAGCACAGTTTAAAAAGGAAGACAAGAGAGATTAAAGTTAACTCAATTTTCTGTTAATTTGCTAGAGTTCTCCAACAACTTGGTAAGTTTGTTCCATGTTCCATGTGTCATGTCTGGTCCATCACTAGTTCAGAGCAGGCTGTAATTTGGCCTCAGAAACATCAATAGGTGAATAAGATCCTGAGGACAGTGCACTGATCTCACACACACACACAGGATCTGTTTCTGAGCATTTCGCGAACACACACACACACACACACACACACACACACACACACACACACATAAACACATACAAATCTGACTTCTCTTAGGTGTGGATCTGTTTGATCAGAGTTTCAGAGTTTCAGAGGACGCGCCGAGCCTAGAGCGCCCCCTACATGTTGAGCAAGGAGCTGTGAGTGCCCATCAGTCCTACTTCTTTTACTTCTTTTCTGTGTTGTTGACTACCTGGTCATAGGAGGGGGGTGGATGGTTGCAATAGGATGGAGGAGGCGGGTACGAGCTCATGATGTGGGGGCCAGGTGTGGCAGAGTAGGCGGGGACTATTGGCGTTGTGGCAGAACCTCCCGGGTCACCAAACATCTGAGGTCCTGGTTGCTGGGATACTGAGAGAAAGAGAAAGAGAGAGTTTAAATCAAAGATTCTAGAGCGGAGCGGACTCTGAATCTTTGGTTTAAATACCTGAAGAGCTATGAGATGACTGCAGTGAGATAACATTAAGATAATCATAGAGGCAAAGAAGTACAAAGAAACAAAGGAGATAATACAGTGGGCAGTGCTTCGACTTGGCCAGCTTCACTCGCGGTCCGCGCGTGGAATCACGCGGTATCACGCGACTTTAATTTGTATTACCCAGTGAGACGCTGCAACAACCCAAACAACCGGTAGATTGCTCAAGTGAGCAGGGTGTCTCGTAAAAAGAAATGGAGCCTGGAAAACCCTACACAGACTTCACTACAGACTTTAGCAGACTGGTTTAGAAACAATTTAATAGCCAGAAATATGCCTGCCCTGCCATAATAAAGAAATACTTTGTCAACTGCGAGTGAATCCCGTTTGCAGCCATAGAAGAAACGCAGGACAAATTAAACATTCTGGTTTTCTCCGAGTGCAACGATGACAGACAGACATCATTTGGACAAAATATAGAGCATATTAACCTCCGTTGCTCAGCCAAATGCCTTCCTGTTACATTCTGTTATCACGGAGTTACAGGCGATAAACGATTTTTGATGGTCACAAGTTTACTTCATTAGCGGTTTATTTTTTTGATTATTAAAGTGTGTTTTTCATTTAAAGGTTTGACTTCGTGCTTATTCAGTAGAGCATTTAGTGCTCTTCCCAATCCCAGACGTTCACATTGCATGTTTGTTTGTAATGGATGCAACCGCGAGATAGGCTACGCGTTTGACGGCAATGAGTTGTTAACAGACATCAAGACATATAGCCCAGCAGCAATCTAGGGACTGTTCGTTATTTATTGAAGGGGCCACCGGAGGAATTTTGAGTGCTTCAGTCAAAAGTTGCATGACCCTCCCTTGCCTGCTAGAAATTGTTCAATGACCCTCCGACAGAATTGTTAAAAAAGACATGACCCTCCCCTGCCAATTGTCGCTGTCTTCCGCCCGCGCTGCTTTGCGCCACAGCCACACACTGTGATAACGTTTCCTAAATCAATCTTTCCCGTGAGCTTGCATGCTACCAGTCCTTCCTTTTCAAATGTGTTGCGACTGTTTGCAAAATTTCACAAATAATCATATGTGATTAATAATATGACAAATAATCCCTGTGCACGGGGACCGAAACAATGCACAACTTTTTCCGTGTTTTTCACGTATTTTAACTTCCCCCCGCTGTCTTGCCGTTTTAATGTTTTCCCGTAGAATATCCCATATTTTAATACTCTCATAACAGCCCTGCCATCGGGCCTGTCTCTGTGTTGCCCTGTTGCTACCCCCCTGCCCTTCCAACGAAACAGATGTCTTCAAATCATCGTTTTCCTTGCTTGAAGGCGAACTTAGAGTGATGTTAACCTATTTTTAAGTTTAACGGCGTGATTGTCGTGAGAGCACGATTCATTGGCCTTATGTCTACGTGCGCACCTGAGGCTACTCAGCTACTAGAGAAAGAATTTCCCCTGTTTGTATGTTCACTCCAAGTTGGCCTACCATAACTTACCAACTCTGCACTGTAGACCCTAACTGGCTATTTATATTTTTCTGTGAAATAAGCAAATGTATTTGTTCAACTTTATGAAGCAGAATTAACGCACTAGGCTACTTGGAACATAACACATTTGACAAAGGACAGATGTATGTTATAGTAACAAAATATTAACTTTCAGTGTTTTACGATGTCTTTGTCATGGGGAAGTTTTTTCCCCCATGCATTTATTCTAGGCTACTGTCAGTGACTGCCGTGAGAGAAGCAGGTTCTGTGTTTCGTTCATGTCAGTGACTGACGCGAGAGAAGCGGGGTCGGTGTTGCGTTGCATTAATTTATTTTCAATTGGGCATGCCGTGCCGTGTAGTCCACAGCTCAGTTCTGACAAAGCCGAATTTACTCCTTTTGAAACAATGAGTGCGTGGGTTTGTATGGTTATATTGCTTGACAGGGGGGATCCCAAGCAGCTTTCAGCCATAAGGCTACTTTGAGAACATTTCCTAATTCACCCGACACTAATATTCAAAATGTTGAAAACTATTTCGGCATAGCCTATTAACTGACCACCCGATTCACGTTGACTGGGGGGCAGGGGGGGCCATCAGACATTTGTGCCCAGTTAATCCGGCCCTGCCCCCAACAAATCACACCTTCCCACCAGCTGTGACACTCCTAACTCACAGACCTATTCACAAACTGGTTTTGTGGCATTTCGCCTGTTTTGAAATCCTATGCGGCTACAGGAGCTTCTAATCGTGAGGAAGCAATTTTGCATTGTAGGCATAACTAACATGCAATAACGTCACCAACAACAACCAAAACTAGACTACTCATTGTCAACATGTAAATTAAATGTAACATTATTGTGAATCAAATTAAAATGTTCTCTTTTGCAAACGTAGGCATAGGCATAGTAACAGATTAATTTAATAATGTTACAAAGATACTACATCAATCCGTATGTTTCATTAGGCTACTAGGCTATTTGTTTTGCCTTACTCTTGATTCATTTAGGCTAGGCCTTTTTATTCAGTTATTCATCATCTTCTGTCCTTGTGTAGCGCACGCATTCTCAGACCTGTCACCTGCCACTCATCGTAAGAAAGGTGTTTGGAATCATTCCCGCGTTACAATCATCAGCCAATCAAGGTGGTCACTTCAGTCAAGCTCGTGCATGAGTAATAACGTCATCCATAGCAACAAAGACTTACTCACTCTTAGACTGTTAGTCAGCTCCAGAATCTGTTCAGGAGTTGTCATTTTCCCTTACTAAGAGTAGGTCTGAAAGGCTTTGTGAATAACTTAATAAGAGAAACTCCTATAGCAAAAAAACTTTTATTGCTATTTAGGAGTAGCCTACTCCTAGTGGTAAGATAAAAGGCTTTGTGAATATGGCCCCTGGTGTCTTGCAAGTCAGCATCTCCGACGGTAGTCTACCCTATTAAAAATATAAGTTTTCGATGTCCCAAACGGAGAGCCATACTCACCAAAATGTAGGCATGGGAACATGATGAAGTATCCAACTGTCGTGTGTTAAATTATTGTGATTACGAGCCAGTGGTTTTCAAACATAATGCGTGACTCGGACATCTATGCAACAGACTCATATCGTCCTCGCATTCGCAAAATGAGGACATAGGCCTACAGACTGCTCAGATAACAGGTGTACCTCCAGTTATGCACGGTTTTAGTCAAGTCATTTAAATGTGCTGGTGAAACAGTTGTGTACTCTATTGTTATTTATCCCTATTCACCCACGGCGTCAATTCTGTAGCGCAGTGCATTAAGGCCGGCTGATGACAGCTGCCGTTACGCAGCAGTTATCAGTCCCCTGTCCAAGAGTTCGAATCGGGGTTAAGCCCATATTTTGAGAAATGCTGAATAGACCACAACCAATTTCAATTCTTCAACACGGTCACCGTTAGACTAGAGGGAAGAAAGAATGGGAAAATATCTGGGCACAGTTCTTCCAGAGCTTCGTGCCAAGTAGCCTAATAAGCGTTGAGTCGAGATGTTTGTGTGAATGAAACGAAGTGTATAGGCCATAGTGTGACATGCGTAAACCAATGGTGTAGAGATGACGCCACAGGGTTTTATTTAAGAGAGCCTACGTTTGTATGTAGGCAATTTATATTCACAATACTTAGGCCTACTAAAATAAATAGTATTTTATTTGTATTGGTTGTTTAGAGTAAAACAAAATCGGTCGGTCTTAATTTACAACCGGCAAGTCGGTCGGACTAAAGGGGAAAAATAAATATTTGGGTCGGTTCTAAGTTTACAACCGGCAAGTCGGTCGGACTAAAAGGGGAAAAAATTAATTCTGACACAGAATTTACAGATTAATTCTGAACTGTTATTTCTCTACTGGCTCAATTATCACACCACTGTTTTGATTTGCTTAGTTGCGTTACCCCCAACACTGACAATAATGTAGACAGCAAATTTCGATTTTCGTTACCACCATGTAGTCAAGCCTTAAGACATACCCAAGTAGCCTAAATTGCATGATTTATTTTGTTATTGAATTCGTAGGCTGAGATTACTCTCGGCAAGTCTCCTGCTTTTTCAGAAGGGGCGGCAGGCAGAGCGATGTACAGTGGCAGAGCGACGCACAGTGGCTGAAAGTGGTACTAAAGCTTCACGCAGCTTCACGCCTCGTAATGCGCGACTGAAGTGGTCATTTGAAAGCGATGCCACTGTATATGAAGAAACAAGCAATACTTTCAATGCCGTCTTCACATTGCCACTTGAGATCAGCTCCGATGTTCGTCAAATGCACGTCCCTTTTCGATGACTTCTGTTATAAACTTTATCGTTTAAAAGCATGTCCCAAAGACTGGGTCGCAGGATTTTATTTGGGTCGTCAGCACAATTTATGTTGTCTAATAGGCCTAACTTATACCATTTAGCCATGAAAAGCTATCAGTTTTCTATTAGGATATAGTTTGTTTACCACAGTCACGGCCCTCTGTGCAATTTTGCATTTAGAATAGCTCTGAAACTGGGGGGAGAACACGTCGCACAGGGGACAGCCTGGACATCTCACTCGCAAAATGAAACATTTCTGTGGGGCGCCTGCCATGGACATCGCAGTTGTAAAATGCAAGGGACATGAATCAGCCTATTTGCACGAACATTAACGGACACCAGCTCTTCAACTTGACCGAGAGAGAGATGCACTCTTTAAAGTTATACCATGGTCTAGGTTGAAAAGGGTGTCGTTTAAAAAGACACCTATAAAAAGACGTTCCGTTCGAATTGCCTGAGGACAGTTCTAAATCACTGCGCTGGCTCAAACGCTAGTTGGTAATCAAGCCAACGAAGACTAAATATGTTACAACTTATGACTTATCAACATTCCACAGCGTTGCGATAAACAGCTGAAAAAACTAACGATTTTAGCTCTAAAACTCATTTAGTATGAATAATTGATTTCAAATTTATTTATTTTGTAAGTGACCATGGTATAAACGGGATAATGCCCTTCGATGTGTCCAATATCAGAAATTCATTCAAGTCCATTATCCGCTTCGCGTCGGACAGTTCACGCCTCCGCGTCGTCCATTTATTTCTGATAATGGACACCTCGTCCGGCATTGTCCCTTACTTAATATTACACAACAATTGGGTTCTATGGAATTATTTATTTGTTTCTGATTGGCCGAGAGACGTTCCATGAGTTGGAATATCCCTGGACATTTCAACTCAGAATTTGCACAGCTAATAATAAATCACTCCGCGATGAAGATGACACAATGTTCTCATCCCAGCCCTCCACTATTTTAAGCAATGGGTTACTCCTTAGCAAACCATAACGAAACAGTGCTTCACCACATCTGTGGATTAAGCAGCACAGTCAACTCAATGTAAGTAAGATAAACGAGGATGCTATTTATTCTCAGCATTGCTAACATTGTGTATAATATGATTGTCACTTGGAGGAGACTTGTAGATAACTAACGTTAGCATAATTAGCTAACCGCTGCTAACGTGCTAGCATCGTCACGTCAGGCTGTGCACAGTAGTGTAACATTTATTCACCATAAATTAATAAAGTAGAGTGGTTCTGCAATGTAGACTATGTTTCCGGTTTTTTGCAGTACCATATCCTTTACATGACATGGCCCAGTGTCCTTGTAACATGCATGCAGCAAACCTACCTAGATATGAATGTGATTTCAGCCCGACTTTCAACATTTCTTTCAAGAAGACACGTAAACCACAAAGACCCGTAACAAGGGATCTGGAATGTTGGTTACCTAGCAACCAAGACGCTGTCTATTGAAAAGGGAACTATTTTTTGATGCGTAGAACGATGTCGAAATTAACAATTTTAAAACAATAACGGGATGTTTTCAGATTATTTAGTTTGTGGTAGAATTGTTGTATAAAGCAATATAGCACTGTTGTATAAATGGATATTCCCAATATAGGCCTCCGGGCTCGTGGGCTGAACAACACCGTAATATCCATGACCAATATAGCATATATTGCTTAAGTAACCTCCTCACATTCCTTATTATTTCGGATTTAAAACGCTCAACAGTGTATTATATTAGGCTACAATTTAAATGGACATTTTAAACACTATTATTTCCTCTCGTTTTCCACCTCGCAAACTCTATACTAGGCTACAGTAAAGGCACATTATCTTTTGACTATTGCGCAAAAGCCTCTTGTTCTGATATTTATTCATTTCACATTCTTACAACATAGCTTGTCACAACATCAATACACAGCCTTGGTATACGGCCTACAAACAAACATTTAACTCCAGAGGAAAATGCGGATTCAACTTTCCAAATAAAGAAACCTCCACAAATAGGCTACAATATAACGACTTGAGTTACTTGCTATGTTTACATAGGAATTGACGGTGTTATGGATCCATTTGTCTGCAACGCAGCGTAGCCTACAACATTCTTTAGAAATACAGGAACAGCTCACTATGCTGAAGAGTGACGACTGCGTAGCATGCAAGAATACCCCCAAGAAAAGTTTGAGAACCTGTGGCCTAAAACAATATGGTTGCATGCAGGTTGCATGTTAGATCTGAAGTGAAATGGGTCTAGATGGTCTGTCATTTTTAAAAAGTGGGTCCCCAGAAAAAAAGTTTTGGAAACACTGTAATATGCTATTGTAAAAGATAATTATTCAGTTTGTTTATCAGCACTAGGGTTGCACAATTCTGGGAATTTTCAAAGTTGGAAACTTTCCATGGGAATTAACAGGAATATACAGAAATTAACAGGAATAAACGGGAATTAATGGGAATAAACTGGGAATTTTTAATATGGCAAGTTAGTCTATAACAGGGAACTTAAATGTAGTGGACAAAACCCCATCTTGCAGAATAATATTAGTTAAAACAACCTGATTTAATGCAATTTCAGTCAAATTTTTACCCTGCACATTTTTACCCTGCACATACGTCAATCCCATGCACACAGCAATCAGCACGCACCATAGGTTTCCTTTATGTAGCCTATGCTGATTGCTGTGTGCATGGGATTGACGTATGTGCAGGGTAAATCCCATGCACACAGCAATCAGCATAGGCTACATAAAGGAAACCTATGGTGCGTTCATGTGCATGGGGAAAATAAATTCCGGGGGGAAATAAATTCCCAGTGAAAATGTCATCTCATGTGGGAATGACTGGTGTGAAACTTGGGAAAGTTTGCAAACAGAGTTGCCCAGTTATGGGCTTGTCGTCACTTTTGTCCTCATTAAAATGGGTGTACGTCATTTTGCATTAGCTGTAATGGGACAATTAATCTGTCTGATTAAGCTTGACAATTTATATATAACTTACATAAATTTGGTGTGGGTGGTTTGTTGTGTCATTATATATTTTTTTTGTTTTACCATTTTCTGGGATTCTAGCTGAACAAAATGATAGTCAGTCGATGTTCCAACCAATTTGATTTTGTTGTTGAGTGGCGTGGTGTCTCTTGGGCAGTTTAGTGGTTTCAGTGTTGCTAGCTTAGCACGCTAGTAAACCATAGGCAGAGAATGGAATTCCCGCTAGCATGGTAGCTAGCTTTGTATGCAAAGCTAAGCGAAAATACGAACAAGCAAATCATATTGCTTATTACGAAACAAAATGTTAATGTCTGTATATGAAACAGTAGGAATTACCAAAAATTCCCAGTTAATTCCCGTAAATTCCGATAATTTCCTTTAATTTCATGAAAGTTTCCAATTTGGAATATTTCCAAAATTCCCCAGGTTAACTTCCCATGGAAAGTTTCCAGTAAGTTTCCGGAAATTTACCGGAAACCCTTTGCAACCCTAATCAGCACCACAGCAACGGTCGGAATGTCGGTACGAGTTGTCGGCGCATCTGGATGACCAACGGACCCGAATGTTTTCACACCGCACTCGTTCGCAGCGGTTCGGACCTGTTCGCATGCGGTCTGCGAATCTCCATAGGAAATAAATGACTTCCGGTCGTTTCACTGCCGTATCTACAGTTCTAATGTCAAGAGGGCATAAAAAGGCATCACACAAAAAACAATAAATAAATAAGTTGTGTGTGTGTGACTGTGTTCCACTTCTAACTCGGCTTCAAACACAAACAATTATTTGAAACAATTCATCTCTTCTATCTCCTACAGTATGTCGTCATGGAGACGATTTCTATAGTATTTTCACCCTACAGAAACTGAGGAGCCTATGATTTAGCGTCCAGCTATCTATGAGTACAACAGGGCTGACATTTCAGAGAGACATGAAGCCCGACTCGTGGAGGAAGATATCACTTGAGCAGCAGCAGCAAGATTTCTCTCTTGTGCGCTCACATTCCCCCGTGCCTTTCCCCATCTGTGACACACACACCGCAGAGATAGAGAGTGTGAGCAGACCAGATAAAACACAGAGAGAGAGAGTGTGTGTGTTATGGGGTAGAGAGAATCGCTACAGCATTATGATACTAATGTTTTTTAGTCCTTATCGAGACTAAACTTTGTTCTGTTGTTTAAATACCTTTTTATGCTTAAGTTTGTGCACCTTTCAACAAACTAAACAGGAACATCAATTACCGAAAAAGAAAATGTGACATTAAATTAGCTAAGAATACAGAGATTTAATCACAGATTCAATGCTAAACACTGGCATTCTTTTGGAAAGTAATTTCGAGCCCATTTAGCCAAAGAAAATTGGGAATTTCCTATGTGTTGATGAATATGAGAGTTTGACAAATACAAACCAGAAAAAAAAACATATTTCTGTTCAGTTCAATTCTCCAGCGTGCAAGACTTTATATGCATAGAACTCAAGGAGCAAAATTAAACATCAACATATTATTCTGGCCTGGAATTCAATTTTCTGCGCGACTGAGAAAAATGTTCGGTGGCCTACTTATGATGCCTTCTGATTATCAGCCTGAACTTTGAAAATGCAGCAACAAGGTTTTTTTTTTTTAATTGAAGCGATTTGTTGGTGAATCTACCCAACTCACTACTTAATGTGACTGAAGAGAGAGATAAGAGAATAAATATGGTTATCTAATACACTGAGACAGAAAAGTCTTTTTGTAAATATAACATACTGAAAAAAACTCCATTATAGACCAAGGGCTTTGAGTAAGCCTGAGACCTAAAAAAAATGTCTGATTTAAAATATGTGATAACAGAAGGGTACACCCCCACTCCCACACACACATACTGTACAAACTCCCACACAAACACACACATATGCACACACTGTGTACACACACACACACACACACACAAACACACCCTCTATGCACACACACACACACACACACACACACACACTATACACACACACACTACCAGTCAAAAGTTTGGAGATACTTAGAAATGTCCATTCCACTCCACTATAGACAGAATGCCAGCTGAGATCATTTGCATTGTTTTTAATCAGGGCAGCAGTTTTCAGATTACATTATGTGCTTACATAATTGCAAAAGGGTTCTCGACTGTTGTAGAAATAAATGGCTGATCTTTAATGCAATATCTACATTGCCCATTATCAGCAACCATTTATCCAATGTTGCAAAGGCACATTCTGTTTACTAATCTGATATCATTTTTAAAAGGCTAACTGAGAAAACATTGGAGAACCCTTTTGTAAGTAAGCACAGATTGTAATTTGTAAAGTAAAACTGCTGCCCTAGGTAAAAAAAACAATGCAAATGACCTCAGCTAGTATTCTATAATGGAGTGGAATGGCATTTTTTAAGTGTCTCCAAACTTTTGACTGGTAGTGTATGTATGTATGCATGTATGTATGCACACACTACACACACACACCCTGTATGCACACACTCACTCACATACAAGTGCACACCCTGCACATACACACACACATAAAAAGACACCCTGTATGCACACACACACACACACACACGTATGTATGCACACACTGTACACACACACACACACACACCATCTGCACACACACTCACACACACCCTGTATGCACACTCACACACACACACACACACCCCGTATGCACACACACACACACAACCAGCCCAGAAGATATTACAGAGCGAGAGAGCGTGCCATCCATATTCATGTCCTAATGACAGATCACCCACTCTGGGTCCTGTCACTGACGAATCTGCGGACCAGGGGCTGTTTTATAATGGCGCTCTACAGAGGGAGAAGATGTAGCGCTTTCAGCCCCGCTATCTCCCCCAACTCCCCGTGGGACGGGGCTTAGCGGGAGCAGCAGCTCCACTCCTTCCCCTCCCCTCCGCCCTGCTCTCCTCCCCGGCTCTGGCTGCGCTCCTCGGGTCATGAAGGATTCAGAGCACCAGATGCCCACGTTCGCCGGGGTGTAGTCGCCGAGGACACAAAGCGCAGACAGGGCCTCCAACAGGTCTTTTATTTATCTCGCTATAAAGGCCTCATGTCAACAGACTGGCTTCATTGTGATGGATAGAGAACACAAGCGAGGGAGGAAACTCAAACCAAGATAAAACAGATTATCATTGTAAGATATATGGAAACACACACACGCACAGAGCTGGAGGCACTGTACGAATAGCGTTTGTTTCACAATAAATGTTTGATGTCAACAAGGTTTTTCATTTTGATGGATACTGAAAAAAGAAAGAGAAGAAAGAGAATATGACCATGTAAGATGTAGGAGTGCTCCCACACGCTTGCACACACACACACACACTCACACACACACACATACAGAGAGAGAGCTGGAGGCATTAAATTAATAGTGTTTGTGTGTGTGGCAAGTCAATTCCTCGTTGGCTTCTACTTCTCTGCCGCTGAGAGGAGAGATGTTGCTGTGAATCTTTCGCAGCCGTATGGCAGCGTTGCTGCCTCTGTTCCCAGTCAGGCCAACTTCATTCCAGCCTTTACTGCTTACGTGACACCCAGGAAAAGTGCAACCATCACCCGTGGCAAGGCGCCAGTCTTCCGATGAGTGTCTAATAATAGCTGGTTTCCATGCTGTTCCTGGGGACCCATCAGTATTGCTTTGTGCTAGGGTGCACTGCACAGGACACGCAGAGTGGGGGAGATGCAAGGCATGATGGGAGACACACGAGGACTCGGTGGAGCAGGGCATGAGGCGGGGATCACACTGACCAGAGCCAAGCGGCAGGTTTCCTATTGTTCTCTATGGTTCGGCAGCATAACGGTGGCAGCACTAGTGTAACGGTAGCATTGAACAAGCTGAGCATTGAACTTGGTTCAACTTTCAAAGCACAACGCAAGCATCAGTTTAGGCAAATCGTTTGTGTTACCATAGGTACGAGATAGAACTAGATGGTCTGGGCATTGCATTACCCTTGTTGCACCCGCTTGCTGCTGGCCAATGTGATCCCTGCCTAAAGGTAGGATCCCCGTCTGTCTGGACTGAAGAACTGGCAGCAGTGAAGAGGAATATGATTGACTGCTTAGTCAGCATGGACGCTTGCTGCATTAATGAGAAACTTAAAACCCTTTATGTGCATCCTGGGTGCAGAATGTCACACTCGACAGGAAGTACATGCATGGGGAGGTCAGGGCAAAAAGACCCATCCACACTGCTAACGATAACTATATAGACTGTAACTACATAAATGAATGTCCACACTGACCAATAATAAGAAAAGGCTCTCAGGAATATTCTCCATGTTTATGAACGTGATGTCTAAGATCTGACAGACTCTGCTTGGCTGTCAGTGTTTTGATCATTCACAATATCACTCTGAAAGTGATCCCTTGCGTTATCGTTCTTTGTGTCGTTGTCATTATAAAGATCCTCAAGACTTTTTAAGACCTTTTTAATACCACTCCGAATGAAATTTAAAACCAACTTTGCACCCACTCGCACGTTTTTTTTCCTACAGGCCTAAGTGAATGGGCTACAACCAGGGTAGCCTACTTCGGTGGCACCGTATGTATGTGTATGTATTTCTCTATCTTACCATGCCATAAAACTTTCAAAAGTGTGATTAACTGAAAGCTTGGGATCTCAGCTAAAAAATAGGTGCATTCAATGTCAACAAATGATCCCTTGTTTTGAGTTACTTATAATTAAAGTGGTGTTGTGCACTTGTGCCAACCTGCCCCAGACACAGGGTTGGTTGGCACATGTAGTCGGAGTTAGTTGGAACAACTATGTCATAGTCCTGTGCAGTACTCGTTTTGCTTTTATTTGAAGTGCTCATCCAACCCACTGCCTGTAAGGCTTTGCTGATGTCTTTCCTGTGTGTTTTGTCTTCAGTAGGACCCACTTTCAAGACCAATTTGGTCCCTACCGATTTTTTTTTTAAAGGGAAACTTGGCAGGATTTCCCCCTCTGCTGGAGAAATTGTGCATTATGCTATTTTAAACTGTGGGAAAATGTAACGATAAAGCACATGGATTTGTTTACAAGCCAGCTTAACGGCTAGCATAATGCTTGGCATAACTATGTGGATGTTCCAAGGTAAGAAACACGATTTAAAAAACGAGTTTATTGTTTCTCACTTCTCTTTCCGGACGGTAGTCTCAATGTTGCAAGGTTGGTTTTCCGCCTGGGGACGCTTAGGGCTTAGCGGTGAAAGTCACCATTTTCACCGGAACAGGTCATTTAACCATCCAAATGATTTCTAAACGGGTTTATTACGTTGAAATAGTTGCCAAGTTCCCCTTTAACTTCAAATGTTTAAAAATGTCTGAATGTCTGCTTCCAAATGTAAAATTATGTTCAGTAATTACAATAACAAGGTTAAAATAAAAATTTATGATGTTTTTGTGTGTAAAATACACAGTGCCAACCAACCCCAAAATCAGTGTGCCAACCTGGCCCATCCACATTTGGACACTCCTCGGCACTGAAATGGTGTTAACCCGCCAGCACCAGTCACCACAGGCTTACAAATTTTGTATCAAAACATATCTGAGTCCTGTCTCTTTCAAGTGAAATTAATACTTTTTCTATATCCTTACCCATCACAATGCTAGAATGTATTAAATGGGAAGGGCGATTTCTAAGTTTTGACCCTGCAAAATCAAAAAGTTGCCCTCACCTAAAGGGTTAGATATTTTTCTTATGAGTGTGTGCTCCAGGTAAGAGTACACTCATTTTGTGGCTGCACCTTTTAGTTGCCTAGATATTAACCGTGATGCAACCTGCGCATATTTTCCCCCTTGGGATCTACCATATCATGGTCTCTATGAAAATTAATTGACGTTACGGTATCCATTAATTCTAACAAAGGAAAAAATGTAAGACCTTGCGAATTAAATTCAAGACTTTGTAAACAAAGTTCAAACATTTTAAGGCCTTAATTTGACAACATTCAATGTAATACTTTTAAGACCCTGCAGGTACCCTGTTATAGTACAGTATGTGGTACAGACACTGTCATACTTATTACTGTGCTCTTGCCTTTATGTGGATAGGCCAGTAAGAGCACTCTTTTTAGACACAACGTACCCTCAATGACCCCCTCAAAAAACACCTCATGCCCATGTGTAAAAAAAGAGCCTTTAACTGTGTGAGAGATGATGTGCTTCTAAGTGCACAGAAAGCTGCAAAATCACAAAAGCTGAGAGAATTGGGTGTCTGCTATGACATAAAGGAATACCTCTGTTCTTTCTTCTCGTAATCACCAGTGATTCACAATGGCTCTGGGGATGGCCATGTATGAGTGGTTGTTGGTTGATAAGAGCAGCTAAAAAAAAGTCCCTTTTTTCTCTCTCTGCCTTTCTCTTTTTCTCACTCTGAGCAGGAGAAGAGGACAGCACTTCATTTCTGGAGAGGCGCAGTGAGAAGTCCTCTATAGGAAATTGATCGGGCAATTACACTCCAAGGAGAATACCTGCAAACACACTGACCCTAAAGGAATGGAGTTCATCAGACTAGTCTCTCACTGGGCCATTGTTTGTTGCAGTAAGGGGCGGCTCCCACTGTTTTACTATTCAGAAGTCTAAAACACATGCATGCATGCAAAGGGACAACATGTGTGATGGCATAATGCTATGTTCAAAATTTCAGCTTGCATGGCAATCATTTCCGTCATTTTTGTGGGGAAAATTTGACGGCTGGCAGTCAAATTTGTACTTTTTTTTGTACTGCTGGCAGCAGGGTGGGAACTATAGGGACAAGATCTGTATGTATATAGGATAGGTGTAAGTGGAGGTGGAGATGTGCATAATTGCTACAACTATACCTGATCTCCCCTATCTTATAAGATACCGTTTCTCTTTTTCATCCAATATGCATCTACAACTACAATTGTTGGGGCAGACGTGGCCTACTGGTTAGCGCTTCGGACTTGTAACCGGAGGGTTGCCGGTTCGATCCCCGACCAGTAGGAACGGCTGAAGTGCCCTTGAGCAAGGCACCTAACCCCTCACTGCTGTGTGTTCACTGTGTGCTGAGTGTGTTTCACTAATTCACGGATTGGGATAAATGCAGAGACCAAATTTCCCTCACGGGATTGTGTCTTCACAAGACTTTACATTGCTGTGATGCTGTGATTGGCCAAACAACCCACTGCTCCCACTCACCTGGAGTGCTGATTGGCTGCCTGGTGAATGACACGTTGAAGGCCGGCTCATCGCTCAGGGGGGAGGGATACATGCGTCGGCGAATGAAAAATCCGGCACCGCAGCAGAAGAGCACGCCCATCATCAACATCAGCCTATCAGAGACAGCCGGAGGGGGAGTCATGTGATCAGTATGATGAACGTTACAAGAATTAAAATGCCTCTGAACAGCTGCTTCTGAGATAATCAATTTTACAGCCCCAACCTGTCACTCCAGATACACACTAGAGCAAGTGCACTAAATACAGCACATATGTGGATGGTAATGTATTTCCGTTTGATTAACAATAAACATAAACTCCTGCTCCATGGCATGACTATGAATCATAGATGAGTAATTAGCCCATATATCTCTGCGTATCCCCTTCACTTACAAGTCATGCCAGGAGAGACTAGTCCTCACTGTAGTTCTGATTATTAAAGCAACACATTGTAACAATTAGTATTTGCCCACTGGTGTCAATTTTACTGGTGTCAACATACTGAATATACTTTATTTGTAGCATTTGTTTTTTTTAAATTACGCTAAAGAAGTTCCCAGGGTGCCAAAAAGGGATGATAAGAGGCAATTCCACGGAAAATGGACTTTTTGTCACATCCATAACGCCAGTGAAATGCCTTGCCATTTGTATGACGTGAATGATAACATTAATTTTTTGTGCATTTTTTATCATTGCATTCTTCAGCCAAAAATAGCAAATGCTCAAATTTCATGTAATCATTCACATCATACCAAACCATCATAAGTTCAAAGCTAGTGGTGTTTTTCCTCTTGATTTCAGTGAACACTGCCCCATTGCCTGTATAAGGGATGCTAGGCAGCTGAAATCTAATCCCTGTATAATTACCAAAAGGAATTTTAGAAATTTCTCTGAGCAAGCCTTTCTGCATGACCTGTATCGCAGTAATATTTCTCATTCTTCTACTAATTATCTTGATCCCCACATTGCTCTCGAACCATTTTATTGAGATTTTTAATTTGGTAGTGGACAAGCATGCCCCTTTTAAGAAGTTTAGGGTTAAAAATAGAATGAACCCTTGGTTCTCATCTGACATCTCTGATACGAGTTATTATCTGTCAGCAATTTCAAATTGTTTCGATTGAAAGAGTTTTAAATTATAAATATTTGGGCATTTGGATAGATAATGTGTTGTCTTTCAAGTATCACATCTCCGAACTAATAAGAAAACTGAAAGGTAAATTATCCTTTCTTTACCGGAACAGAGACAGAGCTTGTTTTACTTTAAATTGTAGAAAACAACTTGTTCAGTCCACGTTCTTATCTGTTGTGGATTATGGCGATGTTATCTACATGCACGCTTCCTCTTCCGCACTGAAATTTATCAAACTCAATGCAATTTATCATTCTGCACTTCGCTTTATCACTGGTGATGGGTTTAGAACTCATCACTGTGTTTTATATGAAAAGGTTGGATGGCCATCATTACCTACAAGAAGAGAACAATGTTGCATGATTTTTATTTATAAAGCTTTACTTGGTATGTTACCTCAATATTTGACTAGTTTGGTTTCCGTTAGATCTTGCAATCTGCGCACTCGTTCACAAAATGTCCTAACCTTGACTGTCCCTCATGTTAGAACGGAATTAGGAAAAACAGCTTTTGAATTTTATGCTGCCAAAAAATGGAATGGCTGAAATTGGAAACTTGGGTTTCCTTGGAATGTTTTAGAAACCTTATTACCGGTGTTGTGCAGACTGTTTGTATGTGTGAACTATGATTGTTGCTTTATATCATTGTTGTATATTGTGTATGTAATCAGGGCGTCATTGGAAAAGAGAGCTTGCTCTCAACTGACCCCCCTGAATAAATAAAGGTGAAGAAGAAGAAGAAAGCTAGGGCCACCTACTTTTCCCTTCTCTAAACCAGGTATAGTGACTGGACATACTCTCGTCGCTCGCTCCATCTCTCAACTCAAATGTCTCAATGCCAAATCAGCACTGACTAATGCTTTCCCCTCTTTTCCCCCTAAAGTGCTGCGTCAAGGACTTTTGCCTGAATGGCTCAGAAAAAAGCTGTGTGACAATGGAGCACTTAGGAATAATCAGGGTGCGGAATGGGGAAGGAAATTAACTCAGAGACTCTCTGGAGTCGGCCTGGCGCAGGATGGATGGCCCCTAATGCACCATATTGATTAGGGAGGGCAAAGCATTGACCTCTATGCAGGTTCCACAGAACACCAATGCATGCTGGGAACAGCGGGACCTAAGGTTGGAAGAGCACCTAGAGCAGATAGTAGAGGCATGGAGTGTTTTTCTATTCAGTCAGTGCTGTGTCTTCCAGCATCCTGACAGAGGAAAGCTCCATCTCTTGAAGTGGGGTAAATACAAACACCCGAGGAGGGGTCTCTTACCAGAAGTACCACAGCCTCTGGAGGGACAAGGCCCTGATGCAGCATCGCGTCCCACAGCAGTCTTCATAGGAGCGACATCTGAAACATATACAAAATGACATAACAATTAAATAACAATACACACAATTCCAAACTCCTTCACACCAGGATCAGAGCTGTCCTCACAGACCAGCTGACAAAACCTGGAACAGGTGCTGTGCAAGGTTCTTATCATACACTTTTTGTCACATTCAGAAAATTGTTCTTTGCAGTCCTCTAGTTATTCAACAGGGTTTCAGGAGAAAGCAAGGGAGGGGTGCTATTAGATTGGGTGTTGGCCACACATATCACAAACATGAGCAACCTTTCACAAAACCAAATGCCTGTCTTTACAGCGGTCATCGCCGTTTTGAAAGCCTGTGCAGAATCAGTAATGGAGATCTGGTGTCAGGCACGTGGGCGCATGACCATTATGCTGCTCATAAGAGAGGCCTTAAGAGCGATAAAGTTCAGGGGCCAAGCATATCCATGGCAATGCCGCCCCATATCCAGACGATGAGGAGGGTGCAAGGGGTTAAGTATTTCCATAAGAGGGTGCTCAGGAGACCACGTGTCCTGTTAAATGGCCAGATTAGCCATGGTCAGTAGGTTAAGGTCCTGAAGGACTGTTTCAAGATGAGCAGAGCAGGGCTTCGTCAACACCTGCATCCTAGTTTAAAACACTTGATAGCGGCAGCACAATCAATATGGAATGCACATTGTAGTCAAAAGGAACACTTTAATGCTTTGTGTACAAACATCTATTTGATCACAACAGGCAGAGATTTGCTCAGACACAGTTTTAAGGCCGACTGCAGTTTGCTGAGGCTCAGCCGAACTTTGGCACTCTGGTTGTGATGTAACATCTCAGCCTGGCCCTGAGCCCCAGTGTATCAATTATGGATGCAGAAGTACACCTTGCACAGAGACTCTACCGGTTTCGAAGAGAGTGATAAAAGATGGTATAGAAACTGCATAATTCAGTGTTTCAAACTGTTGTCTCCTTTTTCAAATCGAGACACAAATACGTTGCACACACAAGCTAGGCTTTCACAAAACAGAGAGCATCTCATTTAAGGTAAATCTAAACCTCATCTAATTACCATCTAATAATATTACCACTAATAATTTTAATAATATTTCATTTACATTGTAATATACTGAAGCCTGAATCAGAGCTTGAAAAGCAGTGACTGATCAAAGCTATTGTAATGCACAGCAGCCAGTGATAAAAGCTACTGTAATGTACCAAAGCAGAGTGTACTGCTACACCACTCTATCAGTGAGCGTAGTTTAAAGGAACCATGGAGACAAACAAGTTGCATAAAAAAAAAAATAATAATAAATAAATCAGTGATGTAAAAATGTACAAGGTAATAAATGATCATGGTCGGACATAGTTTTTAAATAGACCTATCTGGTATCCTAATGAAAGGCTCTTATAAAATATATTGTGAAATAATTATTATGAATAATAGTGTCAGGTCGTTGTTGCCACAATACCTTTCAGTATGATAGTGCGATACATTGTGTGATTGCAAAGGGAAATTGCATAATGTAAGATAATGTCCATACTCTCATATGATTTACAGCTTGAGCATCTTGCCTGCGTTCCATCTGTTGAGCAGCTCCATTGCCTGTTGATTTTCATTTCTGTGCCCATGTTACCTGGTCAGAGGTTACCAGGTTATATATAATTTATGTTTAAAAGGGGAAGTGGAGGCCACATGTGTACTATAAGGTACAGTAGCAGAAATGGGGTGACCACCAACTAGACTGTTGAAAGGAGGACAATTTGTATAAGGGCCCTATTTTGGCAATCAGAAACGTAAAGTTTATAGACATTAAAGGCGTGTCCAGTCCACATTCACTAATTTAATGGAGCGATTATGTGGTCAAACGTCGGGCACTTGGTGCAAAAGGGTTGTTCTTATGTTTCTTAATCAGTCATACTGTACGTTTTTAAACCAATGAGAATGACAACAGCAAGCAGTGCAACTTCAAACATCGCATCAGTATTTTGATAGTCAGCGGTACATTTGAAGGAATCTGCTTGTACTAGACCATATGGAACAGGGATTCAACGTATAGCCTACATGCATCTGCACTCGTCTATTATTTGAACTCATAGGCAAAGTGAAACTAACTTCACTGTGGTCTCATAGTCAACGACAAAACAGCTCTACACATTTAATTACTTTCACTACTGACTGACACCTGGGTTACCATTGAAAACATGAAAAAAGCTGGGCTAGCATGCAGTAGTCTGAAAATTGTGGGTTCAATTCCCGGCTTCCACCGTTGTGCCCTTGTTTTAGGCTACTATTGTTAAATTGCAATGTGAGCGACAGCCAGCAGGGGAGGATATGTCAGCAGGATTATTTAAAAAAGAAACTGCTACATTGTGCGTCTGCCCTGATTCTGATACCGTGGCGGTATTAATTTAAACCATGGCGGGCTGCCATGCTAAAATAAACGTAAAGGACTGACATCGATTTATTGGTTGGGCTCTGTACTATATTTGTTCCACAAGAAATTTAATTTCACAATTTGAGATCTATATTTACAAAAACCTGAATACTTACGCATATTGCTTGCATATTTATAATACAGTAAAACCTATTCAGCACAGTGTTTCAGTCTGTGTGCATTATAATGACTCCTATAATAATGATGACATGGTGGTGGCAAGATGAGGGCAATGATACATGTGAATCATGTTGATCATAAGAATGAGGATATTGATGATATTCAGTGGAAAGGTAATTAGTGTCATTGGGGCATCGTTAGCAGTAATGCAGATGTGTGATAAAACACAGAATGAACTAGTGTTTCATCATGGAAAGATACACCTACAGTAGATTGCAGTCTGCATTAGTGTGCCACAGAGCAACAACTCTCGGTCAAATTTCCTGGAAATGTGGTGATGGTGATGTGAAGGCATACAAAGTAAATATAAAATATTGCATTCATAACGCACTTCCCCTTTAAAGAGCTGTACTTCCTCTGCCTCTGGCACCCCTTGTTTTCTCTTGCTGAACCTGCTGGAACCTGAGCTGTGAGAAACAGTCCCACAGAAGACGCAAGCCATAGTCACACGCTGACATGGGAGGTGGGTGTCCCTGCAAGTAGATTAATTGTGTGATCCATTTGTACATGCTGACGGTTTGTGACAACTTGTAACTTTGTGAAATGATGTAACTTCCTTGTCGTAAGAACTCGCTGTGAACTGGGCGTCCATTGACTTGTACGAGATCGCTTCTCGTCTGACGAGTTTAGGGAGGGCGTGCCGTCGCGTCATTTGTGTAAATTCCGTTTTTTCAGACAACTTACTACTCGTAAGACGAGCACATTGGACAAATGGATCACACCATAACACCTCTGGATCACTAGCATGAGTCTTTGATGTGTAACAGGGAGGCTACACTGGGCACGTAGCCTAAAGCGCTTTGTTTCTGAAGCATCTGGAACCAGACGTGATAGCGGCGCATCCGTTCGGAAAAATCAGACCAGTATTCTAAAACCATTTTTACACTCCGTGAACGGAGCACTTTAGTTGAGGACCCAGTGTAGCCCGGGCCTAATGTCTGCTCAAACCTCCTTATTCACCTGGATACTGTTACACTAACTTCAATATCACTGGATAATAGCAATTTCTTTCTTTGTGATTATGTTCCATTTACAGATTCAGTAGGGGTTCCAATATCTATTCAAGGCTTATGGCAGGTTTCATTATGCAAAGCAACATCAACCTAGTCCAATACATTTATGTATTACTTTTACAAAGCTCTTGTCAGTTAATTTCTTCAAAGTTTGTCCAAGGTGACTTCTTTCCTGACACTAATCTCATCCTATATCTGTAGTATTATTTGTGACTTTGTGACTAAAATCGTCCAAACTAATATAAATTACTTCTAATAATTATTACATTTATAGTACTAATAACCTGACTAAAACATATATGAATCACTAAAATCAGTGATTTCCAAGGCTTTCATCTGATCACAAATTACAACATGTGCATTTATTTGTTGTCACATGACCTTTAACAAAACTAAAATCATTAGCCATCTGAATCTTCTTAGATCATCAACTAGAACATTTCCATGCTAAACATACTCATCAAGGCAAAAACAAAATGTCACACACTAGAGCCTAATTATTTATTTCTGAATGCTGCAGATGTTTTGCATTTAGATGAGAGGAGACGGAAATGTCAAAATTAACCCTTATTCAGGGATATATGGGAAATGACTCCAACACAAGCTGAAACCGACTGAGAGAGATCAAAACAAAAAGGAAAAAAGAAAGAGAGAATGACTAGAAAGAAGAAGTTCAGAATGAGAGAAATGTGTGCAACTGTACCCCTGTAGAGCTGGGTATCACTGCGTATTTCCTGAAACGGTTTGATTACGATTTACAAGGCCTCAATTCGATTCAATTTCTATTTTGATTCGATTCAATTCCATTCCTTCTGCTGTGTGGTGTATAACCTCTGCTGTGTGGGGCATGTTACATTGCATTCTCGATGCACTGGGTTTAGCCTACTTGCCTCAGCCCTGAACATGTCTACTAATGCCACCACAGTAATGTTACAGTTGTTGTTGAATGGTCATGATCATAGATAGCTCCATTCACTCACCTTCATTGATTGAGCACTCTATCGGTGCACACAGTGTCAGTGCTACTATGATTTTAAGTGGAAGTGAACAGGCTCTCTGTAGATTTATGCATCCATGCGAAAAATGTCTAGCCTATGAATTGATCTCATAATATCATTTAAAGGAATATCGATACAAATCGGAAAATGTATTTTTTAAACCCATATAGCCTAGCACTTTTCTACTCCTCTGAGCACTCAAAGTGTTCTACAGATTCACACACCAATGGCAGTTTGGGATTCAATGGGGCCGAGAGGACCCTGAACTTCTGCATCCCCAGAGTAGAGCTCCATCACATTGACTATCTTATATCATGATAGTTCCTCCCCCTGATAAGAATCTCAACTAGGATATTGTCAAATCACCATACTGAACTGATGGGGGGCGGTGGACCTGAATTAGTGGCAGCACCAGCTCGTTCTCCTCCCCGGCGACCGTTTAAACCCGACCGTTTTAAAATGTCGAGGAAGCTGCATCAAAAGCTGTTTTGCTTGGGAGTTTTACCTCCACAGCGTCTCTCTAACGATCACTGTTCAAAGCCACTGATCAAAGCGCGACATGAGAGGCAGCCCAACAACGACTAACGCATGGTTGCTAGGGAAACGACACAAAGTGACACCTCACTGCTCCTCGGGTATTGACAAGTGGAATAATAATGAAAGCAAAAATGAGGACAAAAAAATTCAGCTTTCCTAACAAACAAGTGCGCGTGTTATTACAAAGCTCTGCTTAAAGCGGCCCTTCTAGAACACCCTTCTGTGTCAGAGAGAGACAATGATCTGCACACCAGAGCAGCACGTCAAGAGAAATAGAAAGACTCAGAGATTCATCCAGTTCTGTGTCTCCAGATTGGCTGGGACATATGAGGACTGACAGCCCTGGCTGCCCTAATGAATGAGCCCCATTAGGACTGCTGGAGGTGAATATTAGCATACTTAATGGGCTGTGTAAAAGGAACTCGCCGAGTGACATTAGTGGTGCGGTAATGGGAGCCTGATAGCAGGATGCTCCAGCAGCCGAGTGCTAACGCCTCTGATGGAGAGCCATCACAAACAGCACCACCAGCCACATGCTTCATGACTCTCATGATGTTGGATTATTTTATTTATAGACAGGCATGGTTTTATATATCAGAGAGGCACAACACCCTACTGCCTGTGCCTTGCATTCGACAATGTAATAACACATCTATTGCACAGAAGGTGATATATATTTAACAGTAGTGAGAAACGGCTCCATTTCATCCCCACAAAATACCATTCATCAAATGTAGGACAAACATGGTTCACTTAACTTGTACATGAACGTGTAACTTAAAAAACACTAGATAAGTACTTTCTACTCCTTAAAATGACAGATTCAAACATATTTTGATACTATACTGGCTTGTAACAGTGAGAATAGTCTCTTTGTCACTGCCACTGGGTGCCTTGAACATCTGTGTAACTTTGGAAATGTGACGTTCCTTTTTAATGCACTGGGTATGCCTTTAGCATAATTTTCCATCAAATTAAGGTGTGCCCAGTACGTTCACAGCACAAATTAGAAAATGACTGATTCTTATATTGTGTTGCTTTAATTTTTTACACTGAATGGGGAAAAATGGCAAAATTGTGGTGATGAGTTAAACCCTGTAGCAGCAGAAGGCCTGGGATCTGAATCCAGGGGCTGTGGTGAAGTGGGCGACTTGACCAGAGCAGAAATGAGTGTGGACGCCGTCGCTAGTTTCACACTCTATTACACACACAGGAAGATAACACAAATGACATCTCTCAGGCAATGGCGCTAAGTCATTTTCATCTAGCACAGTCGCTGGACTGATTCTCTCAAAAAATGACAAAAATTTGTCCATGTAGCCTTAGGCGTTAGTCTATAAAGTTAACTCTGGGAAATTGTCTCAACTTCCTAGATGTAATTCTGTTTTGAAAAGGTCTAGATTTAACATCACAAAGAGACTGCCAGACACAAGCCTTGACATGAGGAACAGAGAACATTTCAGTGCAGGGTTTCCCTCGTTTCAAAAAAAGGTTAAATGCATTTAAACTGCTTGTGACATCCCTTGATAATTAGACGTCTGACCCGGGTAACTTAATTTTACATCCCTTCAAACTGACCTTCAGAGTTCACATCCTAATGAGGCTGAGAGGCAGAACACAGCCCCGCTGCTCAAACTCGACAGAGAGAGAGAGAGAGAAAGAAAGAGAGAGACAGAAACAGAGTGAGAATGTAAGCTAGATGGAACAAGAGCGATAGAGTATGATAGAGCAAAAGAGAGAATGAGAGAGCAAGAAATGGAATGGAAGGAAGAAAGAGGGAAAGCAAGAGAGAGAATAAGAGGGACAGAGGGAGTGAAAGAGAGTGAGCAAGCTCTGACTGGCGTTGTTTTATAAGACTGAGGGGAAGACTCCCAGACACGGATTGCTCGCTCGGTAATAACCTCTATTGCAGCCCCACGGGCCTGTGTCCGCCTGTGAAGACTTCTGAGAGCCTCTGAAGGACACAGCAGTGGGCGGACCAGGCTTAACCCTTAAAGGTGTAGGTTTTTGAACATTCTAAGTTCCGCAACAATTGAAGGTTCTAAAATTCTATGTTGAATTCAATGAACCCAGATATTCTTTAGAATGTTAATTTCCCAACATTCCCGTCACACCGGTGTGACGGTACTCCTTTAAGGGTTAACAGGCTTCCCCACCACCTTCACAAGAACACAAGCATCTTAGAAAGCCACAGCTCAAAGTATTACACTCATAATGTCATGTAAGGCAGAAAAGAGTTCTTTTCCATTTTCTTTTTGCTTCTGTTTGTAGAAGGCTAAGCTATGAACCACACACGCCATCATGGTGGTGATGGCAAAAATAAGCCGACTATTATTATTTTTTGAACTAAGACATTTTAATATCATTGAACAAACTTCCAAAGGTTGTTATCTCCTGTTATAATTGCACTTTTTGTTAATGTTATGTTAAACGTATACTTGAAGGGTTCAGATGCAAAAGCCTCTAAATGCCACCCACGTCAAAAATGAGATAAAGATGGTGAGTGAATGCTCTCCAGAGCCGCTGATATACCAGCTCCTATCACCTTTTGTTACCTAATTTATATCTCTTCTTCTCTCTCTCACTCACTCTCTCCATCTTCTTCTCGCTCTGTCTCTCCGGGAAGAGAGTGGGCGTGAGGTTATTCCTCTGAATTACACCCTGAGTAGCTCGTTTTTGCACAGCAGTGTGTTGAGAGAGCAGCGGGGCGCTTCAGATAGAACGGCGCCGCAACCTGCCCAAGCATCCCTAACAGACGAGCAACAAATCACACACACACACACTCCTCGGCTCTTAACCTGAGCAGAGCTGCCCCAGTGTTAGTCCTCTTGACAACTTCTTCATTTGTGTAGATGTTTTCCCTGCGCCACCGAACCACCCCACCCCCCTGGTGCACACTGCGGCTCAAATGAGGAAGAGCCAGGGGCTTTGCCTCTGTCTTCATTAAGCTGTGAGATTCCTGAACCGCTGCCTGGTACCTGTCCTGACGGCTAACACTTCAAATGCCACCTGCCTGCCTGTCACACAGCCACCGTGCTGCTATCAGCCTCTTAGGAAAGCATAACCTGCCCACTCAAAATGTCAATCCTCAGTAATGGCACAGGGAACAATAAGTAGCTATATCTCTGTCTTTCTCTATAGCTACAATAAGTAGCTATATCTCTCTCTTTCTCTATAGCTACAATAAGTAGCTATATCTCTCTCTTTCTCTATAGCTACAATAAGGAGCTATATCTCTCTCTTTCTCTATAGCTACAATAAGGAGCTATATCTCTCTCTTTCTCTATAGCTACAATAAGGAGCTATATCTCTCTCTTTCACCGTGGCCCACTGGTTAGCACTCTGGACTTTTAACCGCAGGGTTGCCGGTTCGAGCCTCGACCATTGGGCCGCGGCTGAAGTGCCCTTGAGCAAGGCACCTAACCCCTCACTGCTCCCCGAGCGCCGCCGTTGAATCAGGCAGCTCACTGCGCCGGGATTAGTGTGTGCTTCACCTCACTGTGTGTTCACTGTGTGCTGTTTGTGTTTCACTAATTCACCGATTGGGTTAAATGCAGAGACCAAATTTCCCTCACGGGATCAAAAAAGTATATATACTTATATCTCACACACACACACACAGACAGACACACACACACACACACACACACACACACACACACACACACACACACATATGCACACACACACACACGCACACACTTTCTTAATCTTTCTCACTCAACAAAAATGTGCTAAAATAACAAATGAGCCTTACTGTTACCCCAACAGCACACCAATATGCACCACGGTGAACAGAGACCTCATAAACAGGTTAACATCACAAGAGCACAGATCTCAAGGCATCTACAGCAACTCCAGTGCATCACCCAAAATCTGTGTAGTCCGTTGCCTGCTTTTTTAAACATTGGTAAAATACAGACTACACCCTGTGTATAAGATACCTAGTAGTCATACCCTTGACCGGCATGTTGAGGTCATTGTTATCTAATAATTGCTTCTGGGAGGCTGATAAGTCTTTAATATATTGGCTCTTTGTCCAACAGGGTCGACTCTGCAGAGGGTCCCAATCTTAAGCAGCATCTCTAAAGGTGATGATCCATGAGAGCTTTTTGAGCAAGGTTACCAGGCAATGTGGTTTGGGCTGATATTGGGTTACACATGTCTGTCTGGAGAACTTCAAACATTTGTGGCAAGTTGTTGTAATTGTGCAATCAGAACACTTGGAATTAATCATTTGATTGGAGGGAAACTCTGCTCAAAAAGTGGATCCATTATCACCTTAACAGTCTCCATATCTGATTGGCTGGCCACTTGAACTAGAAAACAGACCAGGAGCCATTATCAAACAGTCATCTGTGGACGTAAATAAGAAAGAGCATTTTTAATATGCCGTCAATGTGGCATACACAGAAAATGTTAGTGCGGAGGAGGGTGAGGTGTGTAATTACCTATTAATGATGACCTTTCAACATACGACTTGCAATTAAGGCCTTTTTCCCTGTGTCTGCCACGCTGCAGAGACAATGGCGCATTTAAGTTTGAAAGGTGAAATTAGCCTGCATTGGATTCTTTATTTTCCCCTTTGCAAATGCCATTTATCTCTTGGGAATTCACTCACTACACAGTCTCTGCCTTGCTGTTGACAGGGTCACACTTGGTGCAGGATGGATCCACAGCGTCCACTAAAAAGTCATTAAAAGGTGATTTTCGCCAGGTGCATCTAGCGATAATAACCGGTTGAGTGATTTATCTGAGGGGAACTACACAGCAGGTCCAATGAAGACTATGTAAACAATTAACAGCTAAAATACTTGGTAACCATTAGCTGTCTAATTAGCCTAAGTGCAACAACACCAGCAAGCAAGCAGCAGACTCAAAGAAAGTTGGACACTTATTTATTATTGCAGAATGTACCTAGTCATTTATCTACCTACCACGTATCTAAAAAGGCCATCACAGTAAGATAGGATTAATTGCTTAAAATGACTGCAATCAGCATGTCCATCATTTCATTCTGCCAATTAATGTTTGACAGGATTATGTGTATTTAGCCTTTTTAACACTGAAAAGAAAATAGACATAAATAATGAGGCTTTATGAAATTGTTGATTTTTGACCAAAGTTTAGTCCATCAACAGTATTTGACACTGTAATATTTCATTCTGAAATAACCCCTGTGTAGTTCTAGAGAGTCTGGCACACTATATTAGTACACTCTCCCTTTAATTTGTTCCAGTCTTGTATTTTGCTCCAAAGAAATTGCAGCAGATGCCAAAATATCCTAGCAGGCAACTGTCTAATAGACACACACACACACACACACACACACACACACACACACAGAGCTATTTTGGGGGAATAGAGCCAAGGGAGATGTGTGTGTGTGTGTGTGTGTGTGTGTGTGTGTGTGTGTGTGTGATGTGCAATGCTTCAACATGGCTGAAACCAGTGGGAAGGACAAACTGGTTGATGAAACGAGACATGCCCCATCTTAGCCTCACAGCCCCTTCTCCCCCCTGGGCCTCTGATATGATAGGGTAGCAGGCGGGGCAGGCACTGGGATGGAACTAGTGGTCCTCCACCCAGTGATTCCCACCACCGCAAAGAAGTGCACGCTCTGGGCTAATGTGGCCGCCAGGACAGACTGCTTAGCCATGGCTATTAAGATAAGCTTAAAAGGTCAATTGTTTCCACAGTGAGGGAAGCCAAGCACAAAGGCACATTAGAGAGGAGTGCAATTAGCATGGTGGTCGGATGGGGTGTGGTGTGGAGAGAGGAGAGGAGAGGAGCGAATAGCAGGAGGTTTCTCAGTGGTGTGTGAATCCGCTTCAGAAGTGAAAGCTAATCTCCTTCAGCTGCTTCAGACAGGATGAGAGGCTGGTGACAAGTAGTCTCGTCGCTGGCCCTGCCACTGTGAAATACACTGCTCCTTGCCTCGCCTGGGTGGTCAGACCACCTATTATTCCTGAACTCCATCAATAACAGAGAGCAACAGTGTGCGTATCTTGGCTGGCTTACCTCCATATTGTTTTGATCTATAATTAACAAAGTGACATTGCCTTCTATATTTGCAGCAGGCAGTCATGAATTATGCACACAACACAGAATCCATGCAAAGCTTTGGACAAGCTTGATTATCCCACTTGTGCAGCCTCCTGCAGGATAAGCTGTTTATAGAGATGTACTGTGTTTAAACTCATGAATGCATATGAATGCGTGTATGTATTTATGTATGCATGCCTATGTACATTTGTTTATATATGGTCATACTTAGAGGAAATATTGCACACTGGACTGGACCAATTTAAAGGTTTTGTCAACAATTCTGGACATTGTCTTCCCTACAGGCTCAAAGGGATTGCATTTGAAATTGCTGCCACCACCTTTAATGTATCTGATGCTGATACAATCTAAACCCTAGGAATCAAAACCCTGAGCCATGAAAGTGTGAAGAGACAATTCCAGCACTCACAGTATTCTACAGAATCATGGAGAAAAGCACCACTAGATTTATTTTCCAGCCTTTCAGATCAATTCACGATGACTTACGTTTGAGTGTGTGTGTGTGTGTGTGTGTGTGTGTGTGTGTGTGTGCATTGTTTCATTTCTTTTAAGAGGTAAACCTGCTGTTCAAACAAAAAAGTTTACTTTCTGGCCTGCTATGCTTTTTCATAAAATTATGTAGAACCTATTCATCGATATACTCTTTCCTTAAACACACACACACGCACATGCACACACACACACACACCTGCTGGAGTTGCATAATGAAATGACTTTGTGATGGAAAAGGAGTTGGGTATCGATGGGGTGGTCTCAGACAGGTAAGACACCTAGGACGGTGATGAATGGGGAGATAGTGAGTGATATTGCGGCTGCCCACCAGCCCCTCCGCGTCTCACAGGACAGAGCCAATCTGTGATCCACTCACTCCCTTTGGCAGCCGTCGCATTTGAATAACGGGACGAGCGCGTCGGAGGTGATTTACGAGCGCGAGGCATGCGGAGCAGGTCAGGTCCAATCATCCCGAGATGAATCGGAGGAGTTCCTCGCCCGTAATGTTTCCATTTTTACTCACTCACGCCGAGAGAGAGGCGTCGAAGCGGCGTGCGGGTGAAGAAGATGCTAATTTGTGCCGCGTCAGCTAGAAAAACAAAAATGCTAAGATCTGCTTGCTCTCGTAAACTAGCTGCGTTCAGACACTATTTCCATTCTCAGCACACAAATCACTTCTCAACTTTTTGAGGCTGCAGTACATACTGTATAGCGGATACAGGGATACCATCTTACAGATCTTCCCACAGACAGAGAAGCTGACAGTCAAAAGAGGTACTGATCTTACAGATTGAAGGCCCCCATACTCATTATTCACTAAAGTGAATAATATATCTCCTCAACTGTTCATATGTGTAGGGGGCCATGGATTGTGAACTTATCTGGCAGTGACGTGGTAAGGGAATCTGTCAGACAAAAGAAGTAGCTTCTTAGAATTGATGAATTCATTTTACACTGTTGTGAGCACTAAAGGACTGTTTTGGTGACGATTTAATGGTGCAATTTGACTTGTGCATGTCTGAAATGAAGACACTATTTGACACGTAGCTCTTATAAAACCACTGAAAGTTGGCACACACAAGCACCCGATCAGATCACTTCACTGCTGCTCAGTGACACCACTCTGGCCATCCAAGTTATTATGGCCCGGGCCCATTGGGGTGGACAGCCATTTTTCTGAGCCTCTGTTTAAATGTTCAATGAATGATCCTGTCTCTATAATCTAATCCTTGCTGTGCATCTATTCCACATCACACACTCCCCACAGCACCAGTGGAGGAGAACTTAGAACCACTTTATAACATTAAGCATTTATTAAAAGATTATCAAACGCATATTCACAGTACTTACCAATAACTGTTAGAGTCCTTTTAAAAGTACTTCAAAATGAATGGCTACTGACACCATATAAATCCACAACAGAAATAGTCTGAATAGCCTTCTAACACTGATTAACTTTATGGTCTCTCCATCTAATACCTTGTACATTTCTAACAGCAATGTGTTTTCAATTGGTCGAGACATCTAATGGGTATTTCAGTTCCCTGTGGGGTGTAGGTATTAGAGGGCTTCTGCAGCTCAACTCTGTCCGTCAATAAAAACTGACAACATGTGATTTAGAACATAACATCATCAAAGCCTTAAAACATGTGCTTTCAGGTTCTGAAGAAAACAACATGAGTTTCCCCTTTTCCGTCACAATCTCTCTGAGACGGAATCCACTTCATCCGACAGCGCGAGCAAAATGCCCCAATCATCACTGCAGAGAGCTGGTCTGACAGCTCCAGAGATGACTGGCTGAAGAGGAACACCTCTCTCCCTCTCTCTCTCTCTTTCTCCTTCATCTACTTGTTCATACTTTCATCCACTGTCAGTGCACAACAGTCATATAGTGTGTGTGTGTGTGTGTGTGTGCGTGTGTGTGTGTGCGTGTGTTGTGTGTGTGTTGTGTGTATGTATGTGTTTATGTGTGTCTCAGCCAGGATGTGGGACAAATCACTCGAGACAGGGGAAAGGAGAAACAGTAATAAACTGGCTCCTCTCCAACCTGCCTAAGTTCCTCTACACTGCCCACTGTGTGTGCGTGTGTGCGTGCTCTTTTCCCTCCTCACTCTAGCCCTTCTCCCAGTCCTGGTCTTTCACTTTGAAAAACAGAGGCACGTGGTCCATGTACTCAAAACCTCAAAAATAAGTTGCAAATACTCTTTCTCTACTCATTCTCTCCCCACCCAACTCCCTCAATCTCTCTAGACATCCGTGATTGGGTTAAGAGGGTCTGAACGCTGATAGCTGCTAATGGGTCTCATCTCATCTCTTGTGGCTGAGCGCATTACTGGATCACTCCCAACCCCCTCATCTTCTCCTCTCATCTTCTCCTCTCTTCTCCACTCCACACTCTTCTCCTCCTCTCCACACTCATCTCATCTCCTCCTCTCCTCTCCACACTCATCTCCTCTCCTCTCTTCTCATCCTTTCCACTCCACACTCTTCATCTCCTCTCTTCTCATCCTCTCCACACTTATCTCCTATCCTCTCTTCTCTCCTCATCTCCTCCTCTCCTCTTCTCCACACTCTTCATCTCCTCTCCTCTCCTCCTTTCCACTCCACACTCATCTCCTCCTCTCCACTCCACACTCTTCTTCTCCTATCCTCTCTTCTCTCCTCCTCTTCTCTTCTCCTCTCCACACTTCATCTCCTCTATTTTCCTCCTCACCCCTTTTCTCATCTCCTCCTTTGGATCTCCTTCACCAGGGATGGTCCAGGGTCACAGAACATCAATATTAACAGCAACTAAAACTATACTTAACTTCTCCATTTTTACCAGCTCATGTGACAGAGTGAGCCTCTTGGAGGTTTGGTTAGTCGGAGAACATCCTAACTGTGATTAAAATGTTTTCCTGCCAGTTACAAACTAGCTATAACTTCCTTGGAGACTCTTGGAGAAAGAATCAAAGAACATTATTCACTGCATTTCTGACCCTAATCAGTGATTAGAATAGGCTGCAGTATGTGTGAATTGCACTGTAAGACAGAAATGACTCTGTGAGCCATAAGCTCTATGTCATTGGTCTATGGCTTTAAAAAAAAAAAAAAAAAAAAGCCAATCCCATGCTGGAAAAAAAAGGGAGCTTAGATTTAGATGATCATACCCTTGCTACAGTCAGACCGAGTGAAGCAGGGGATTATCTCGAGGTGATTCAGTCAGGCAAAACTGATCTCTGAGAGTCAGAAGGCAGAATTTCAAATGTACCACACAGGTAAGTTGATAAGGAGAGAGACAGTGGGAAAAGATGTAGGGATAGGGATGACATTAACAAACACTGTTATCTCTCTACACAGACATTCTAAGACATTCTACATCAGACATTCTAAGGCCCCTCAGATTGTAGGTGCTTTACAAACCTGTAATTTATTTATTTAGCAGACGCCTTTATCTAAAGCTACTTATGCTATTAATATATTGTTCATTTGCCGAAAACACAAATGAGAGAAAATTAGGATTAGTGAGTAAATGAAAACAACACAGAGGCTTCTTATTAAGAAGAGTAGTGCAAGGTGCCCTCTTCTCTGCCTCCCTCTCTGTCTCCTTCCCCCCTCGCAGACTCCTCCTCAGGCCTGTCTATCTAATCTGGGCTCTCTGCATGAGGAGTTGTGTGAGTAAATGAATGAATAAAGGAAGAAAGAACTGTTGGATGACTCTGATCTGGCAGGAAAATGAAGAGTGCGCACTCTCCTCTCCTCCTCCTCCCCTCTCTCCTCTCCTCTCTACACCACTCGGCTTCCCTCTTCCCTTCCCATGTCTGAGGTCTCGCCACGGGGAGGTGGGGGAGTTAATGGCATGGAAAATAACGAGAGCAGAAAATCCTGCAAATGCTGGGATTTGGCTTCCAAAAGATTAATGCGGATGCTACATGTTTCATTACAGCCACGTGAAAAAAGTCAAGGCTGCTTCTGTCTGGCTGTAGCTGCTCAAGTTTATGGCGAGGCAATGCAGTCGTGGTTCTATCCCTCAACAGCACTGCAGTGCGTGAAGAGAGAGGACTGAGTCACTGAGCTAAATCTCAGCGCAAACACAAAGTTTATGAAACGGTTTATGAAACGGTTATTGCACCAAATCTCAACACACACAAAGATTTGTGTAGGGAAGCGTAACTTGGAGTACAATGTTTGTAAACACTGAGGTTTACATACAGAAGAACCAGACACTCACCTCACCATTATCTCTTCAATGAAAATCAGAGAATGACACTACCTAGTCATTAGCTTGACTGCCCCATATTTCTGCATCTCCAGGATTTTAAAGCTACGCCCTCCTCCTCTTCCTCATCTTCCTCCTCAATGTCAAACTCCCATCTACATCACCTTCCACACTAACAATAGCTACAAAGCAATTCCATTTGGCTGGCAGCCAGTCGCTGGTGCTGCTGTTTCTATGAGGCAGCATTCTCTCATTACAAGGGCCGTCTCTCCTCGCCACCTTGGGCACCTCATGCCAACTGCACCAGTGTAACAAGGACACTTGCCGGCTGGAGAGGCTGCATAAGAGGGCCCTGTGGGCATCAGAAGCGCGTAATGACCTTAAAGGTGCAGTCTCCATTTCTGTTAAGAGGTTGTTGATAGTTGAGGTAGACAGGCAATCAAATTACAATGCTCCTTTTCGCACTCCTCAAGAAACATTCTGATTGGCAAAGAGCTTGATCTAAGCCACTTGCTTCCCATTTACCGAGCCAGCTCTGTGCACATTGTATGTATTTTTTAAATGGCCAGTTAGAGGACTGTGAGGAGCAATTCATTGAATTTTACAAAAAGTGTACTGGATCACAGACCTTACCATTAGGGATTCCTCTCCCACAGGTTGAGCCATTATGATCCAAGGCCCTAGACATACTGTATGAGACAACACAGCAAGTCTTGCACAAGGGAAAGAGCCAATTATGTTAGTGATAGTGGCTGAGACGAGTGATTACTATTATTCATGGATTGGGAGATAATTATACCCTCAACAATACAGAGCCAAACAGTGCAGCATTGGCTATGCAGACTCTTTACTCACATGAAGTAGATGGGGTATCCGCCTTCAAAATACCAGCAGTATTTCTTGGCCTCGATACACTGCAATGTAGGATAGAGAAAAAAGTTAGCTTTCCATTATTTAATTTGAGTTTATCATTACCGGTACTACTTTGTGGACTAAAAATGTGGGTATTGTTACAAAGACAACTGCAGGGTGGGGTGGAATGTATTTAAACAAAATAATTAGTCACTGTAGGAAAATAAAGGGACTAAAATGAATAGGCTCTATGAAAGAGGGTAAAAACACTGAAGCACAAACCAGTTACAAGGTATTTGAATGCATGGGTGAGCTATTTAATGTTTTCATAAAATTATATTATTTTTTATTTCATTATTATCTTCATTTAATTTGCTTTAATACAACCCATACATATAACCCATAGGAAAGCAACAATATAACTGAGATGTTGAGATGCTCAAGCTCATCTGTTTCTTCTAAAGTGAAATAGGAGAAATAAGTAGTCAGTTCAAGTCAGGGTCAGTTTCAAGTCCAATTTCATCTCAAAATACCCAGTTTTTCCTCTCAATCTATGCATATTTCTTTGTATTTCTCCAAGGGGGGCTTTATGATTACAAAATGTATTTCTTGTGAGACAAAGAAAACACATTTTTGAGACAAAACATTTTCCTTTAGGAACCGATGATACTATCTGAACTGTTATTATGTACTGGATTTATTATACATTCTCTGAAAAAATAAAACATCATTGTCCATGGTCTGAATAATCAATTCTATAGTGGTCTGCTGAGAATAATTTATCTAACAGACATTTGCAAAAGAGCTTTATGTAGGTGACATTTAACACAGACTGGACTGTCTGTAGACATCTCTACCTCCCTTTATAAAGGAAATAGAGAACCTATCTTTCAGTCTGTATTTAGTTAAGGATGAGGATGACTTGAGCCATACACAGCTATGGCCTGTGACATGAACCCAGTTTGACCATCCGTAGTGCTGTCCATCTCTCTTTCTCACTTTATTTCTCTCTCCCTCCCTCTTTCTCTCTCTCTCCCTCCCTCTTTCTCTCTCTCTCTCTCCATCTCTCTGTATGGAGTAAAAGTACCTGTCAAGGTGCATCATTCTCAGGATGGGTAAGTGAGGATCTCTCCCTTGCTCTTGAAAATCGATGTGCAGCAAATAGACGCTGTTAATGGCTCTCAAACAATCGTTTCACAAGACAACAAACTTCCGGAAAAGTGTCAAAAGCTGTCAGGCCTGGGCCCCACTAACAACACAAACCCTCCAGCACCCGGTAACTCAGAGCAGCAGGAAGGCTGTGTTTGATCATTTAGGGGGGCTAACACCAAACACTTCCCTCTGCATGCTACTGCAAGGAAAACACATCCAGAAAAAATGAGGAACGAGGCAAGCTGAGGTAAAAAATATCTCGGAGAAAGAAAGATACTTATTTTATCTACCTTGAGCACATAGTGCAGCTCTATAGAAACCACCATACCTTTTTCCTTCCTAAAATATGCTCCTGTGCACAGAGGTCTGTCAGTATAGTGGTGGGCGGAGGAGAAAGGAATGAGAGAGAGAGAGAGAGAGAGAGAGAGAGAGACATTCCATCCTAAATAGGCAGGCATAGTTTCCATTCTCTGAGGTCTGTTGACAAGGATGGTGCATAACTGTCAGTGCAAACTTCAGCTACCACACACCTCTTCCAGGAGCCAGCCTGTATTTACCCACCCCAACAGCCTATCAACTCCTACAATCCAATATACTCAATCTCTTTACTTCAGACTTAAAACAAATGGTAGCCTACTCACTTTTAAGCTCTCACACACATCAAGGTAGATGTATTTAAAAGGCACAGATTTGAGCTGGATGATGTGGTGTGAAGTAGTGCAGAAAATACAATTGTGAAAACTGATGATGAATCAAAGTTTTAACAATCAACGTGAAGGGGGAAAAAAATACAATATCCGAGCTACCCAAGCATTTAACATACTCTACATCGAAGACACTGACACAGGGCCCTATTAGGCAAGATCATTACTCTGAAGGTCTGAAGCCATAATTTTTATCTCAGTGTGCCTTATCTGCCATTATCTCGTATCCTTTTTTATTAATTATTCATTACTTGCAGTAAACACCCTGAGAGGTAGCCTGAGCGTTCTGTCAGTGCAACTTGTACTTTGAACTGCCCTATTCAGATTAATTCTCCTCTGCTAATGGACATTAATCTATTTGTTGCTGTGTGTAAGTCTAACCAACTGACTTCCTCAGTGATGAAGCCATTTTCTGTAGCTTGCATAATAACAATAATAATAGTATCAGGGGCCAAGTGGAGATTGCAAGCTGTGTGGAAGCACCTAATTAACCATTTTCCTTCTCTTACGTAAATTCTGTTTCTTAAGTCCTATCATTCATGCTGACAGTGTTTTGGCCTGCCTGTCAGCTCAATAAGACTACGAGCTGCACAACATGCTCCATGCGGCCTCTGCTGAACATATGCTGCCATGATGCCAAGACTCTTACCGGCGTGTTACAGTATCTGATGGGTCATCAGGGAGACAATAGTTCTCAAGCTTTCACAGCGAATCCTAAACGTCTAAATATTCAGACAGAAAGACAGACATGATGCCAACAGACAGGATGGGATAGGACTCCGTAGGAGATATGAAGGACAGGTAAGGGATAATGGATGACATTGCATCACATTTGGGTAGCTGAAAATAGTCTATGCCAAGATGGCAATGCAGCCATGACACAAAGTTGAGTGGCTGGGACACCTCGAAGTGCATAATAAATATTTATATTTATTTCATATTTTTATAAAATAATATTATGTAAATTTTGATTTTTTTTACAACCTTCAATGCAGTGAAGTCTATTATCCCAATTGCACCACAGTTGCCATATGGCAATTCAATACACATGAGTTACATTTACATTTTGTCATTTAGCTGACGCTAGGAGTTACATGAGTTACACACAAACAGCACATGAGTTCAATCAAGCATTAGGCTATGCATACTCACAGGATACAATAGACTTATATAGCAGGAATTATGAGATGTAGGCTTGAGGAACAAGTGAAAACAATGCCGAATATAGAATATTAAACAGAGAAACACACTTTAGAACCCATCTAAATGAGTCTAGAGTTGGCATAGGTGACTGGACCTTTGCCAAAATTCAGTTTAAAAGAACATGAATGAGACTAGTGCAGAAGCAACAATGAATTAAGAAAAAGCATTGCACCCACAACATCAAATATTCAGAGAGAGAGAGTTTAAAAGTCTGACATTGGCATCAACATCTGAACTGATTCTAAAATCCAGTTTAAAAAAGGAAACAGTTGTCGAAGTGCTTCAAAGCAGGGATACAAATCAAAAATGGCAATTCCCATCGGATATCCAGAGCAGTTCCAATCTATACTCATTCAGAAGTCCTCCACAGATCAAAGTGGCCAACGTCACCAGTGAAACATCAGCAACCCGATGGTATTACAAGAATTTATCGAGACATCCGCTGGGGTGGGTGGCGGCGTGGGAGAGGGAGTGGGGGCGCAGGTGTGTATTACAATCAGCCAAGTGGTGATTTATGTGACAACAACCTGGATCCCCGCCGCTGGATCTGGTGTCACCCTCAATTATGCCCAACTCTGCTCGCCACCCCCCTCCCTCCGACACCCCATCCATTCACTGCGCCCAAACAAGACAGGCTCATTGATGCCCTTGAATATAAATGCCCCTGATTTAAATACCTCTGCATGCCCTGCGTCTCCCTCTCGCTGGCACGTCCCCTCGGCCTACACGGCTGCGGGGGAGGACAGGGATGTACAGAGAGGTCGGCCTATGGACAATGTTTGCGTTCAGAGACGTCCGCACTGTGTGGGCCGCACACTGTATGCCTGCTGGGGTCCCTGACCGTGCTCGCTCAATGTTCTCTCTTTTCATCTCAATGGACACAGTGTGTCTGATCCCCTGAATATATCACTCTGACATAGACAAGAGGAGACTGAGAGGGGTTATGAGGATGAGAGGCAGTGTTAGACTTATCTAACGTTCAATCTGTTTCTGGTTTATTCTCTGGTTCTCTTGTGCTTCCCAGACGTGCTGCTGTCGTGTCTGAAAATATTCCCACAGCGGCAGTCTCATGCCAAAACATTACTTTACCTTTCCAAATGTTACTTTAACTTTTACTTGAATTTCTTAATTACTGTATTTCTGCAAACTCAAAGCTGCTGTGAGACTGCTGTTGTCCCTACTGTGAGGAAGAGAAGCCTGTGCGAGCTCTCAGTGTTTTTATAAGGGCAGCATCAGACATTTGCAGAGATGGTCCTCCCACTCTGTGCAGGGGCAGACGCAAGTGGACAGAATGGGAAAGGTCAGCGATGTTCAATTAACACAGAGTGTCAGGTGCGATCTTTTAGCGCCGACTGCTCCTTTAGCACTCACACAGACAAATACCTCCTGACACGCAGAAATCTCTACCTAACAACATACACGTGTGGGACACACAGGAAGACAAAGGGAATAGAGATAGAAAGAGAGAAAGACAGAGAGAGAAAGAAAGAAAGAATGAAAGAGCAACAGAGGAATAAACAAGAATAAGCAAGAGAGTGATACATAGACATATAGATAGATAGATAGATAGATAGATAGATAGATAGATAGAGAGAAAGAGAGATAGATAGACATAAAGACTGAATTAAGGAGAGGGGGTGAAACAGCATTATGAAATGGAGAGAGAGAGAGAGGAAATGAAAGAGCATAGGGAAATGGAGAGAGAGAGAGTGGAAGAGTGACAGAGCATGACACTACAGATCATTGGCATGAGCAAAAGAAAACAGGTTGTTCTTTCCCAATTTGTTCCAGAAATTTCTCCCGTGAAAACTGGAACAGAATAGGGCCTGTCCATACTCCTAAGCACCAGCACCTCCTAAGGTGACCACGAACAGGGACTCCAGCTCTGGGGCAAACAAACAGGCGCACAAAGCAGGGGGCACAATGGGCTGTTTGTCATCGAGGTGGGCAACAGGAGAATGGGCAACAGACTGGGCAACCAAACGGGCAGCAGAGTGCACACTAACAGCCAGCCATGGCAGAAGACTGCTGGCAGACACTGGAAAGGCGGGTACCAGCGATACACCCACTGTGTACTCAAATTCTCCTGTGCTGATGCCAGCTTCCTGGTCTAAAAGCACATTTCCTGAGCCAGGCACCGAGAGACCATCCTTATTCGAGCAACACAGAAGAAAGACAAACACACACACACACACACACACTCTCTCTCTTTATCCACAGAGCTAAAGCGACTGTGGAAGGAGATAATGTGGTACATGCAAGGAATTGCAATTAGGTTTAAATGCTCTTTGCTTTCACTCAGAAACCACACAGCCAGTGGCTATACATGCAACATTATGTTGCCTTGCAGTGGTGGAAACAACAATGTAAATTACATTACTGTATAAACGTCCCTACAAGGGAATCACACCCAATTTGAATCCACACAAACCAAATTGTATAACCAACACCTATCATTTCAATTAGGTTCATATTCTGATTTAGGAAAGTGCTGGTGTCCTGACTTCTGCTCTTTTGTAAGAATACCAACTAGGGCTGCAACTGATGATTATTTTCATAGTCGATTAATCTGCTGATTATCTTTTTGATCGATAAAATATCAGAAAATCATACAAAAATGTTGATCAGTGTTTCCTAAAGCCCAGGATTATGTCCTGGATTAAGTTTAAGAAGCTGTAATCAGAGAATGTGTATGTATTTTCCTTGAAAGATTACTAAAACTTGTTGACAACTAATCAATTCACTAATTCATTGTTGCAGCCCTAATATCAAAGTAATTTAAATGCCTTGAGATGCCATGTGAACTTGATCTCTCTAAACTGTCACAAAGCCAGGGTACAGTGTGCAAATAGACAGGTCACTTACTGAACCTGACCTATGATGGCAAAACAGGGCAGTAAATCCTCATTAAAACACAACTAGACTAGCTAGCTTTCGGCACACTTCCCACCAGCACAGCACGAAGCCAGAGAAGGCAGTGTATCTTTGGAAAGTCTTTGGCCATTAACATCCTTCATTAGTCTGCCCAGGATGAATGGGGGTAATTGTTGGAGCCTGCTGTAACAAACTGACAGATATTACAGCTGGGGAGAAATCTGATCACTGGCAGATTCTCCCAATTCTATTTTCTTCCCCCTGGCTGCGGAAGAAAATAGAATTAGGAGAATGGCTGCGGAAGCGATAACATTGTTTAGCCACTGCTTCACTCGGGGAGAAAAATTCTTATTACAATCGAGGTGAGAGACACAGAGAATATAACACTGCAGAGCCCCCGAAAACACATTTATCTCTTTGTGGTAGTGTGTGTGTGTGTGTGTGTGTGTGTGTTGCTGTCCACCTCCTTGTTCACCAATGTAACATGGATCATTTCTGTGCGCTTAGGTGTCAGCGTCGCTGCCGGCAAACACAAACAAGCCCTTGAGGATCGTTTTGCAGTGTTTTATGTTGCCACTTATTGGTGGGCTAGCCAGTAATCCCTGAAAAGAATTTCGGCGATGGATTAGTGTTGTCTCCCCCTCCTCTCCTCACAGCCTCGTGTTTAACTTTGAGCTTTCCCTCCTTCAGCTTCAGACACAAGTCTATGAACTTGATCAAGAGTGTGTTTGAGCTAGCGTCTCTAGCAAACGTCTCCTTTCTTCAATAACTTGCAAGTAAAGGCCATCCGGTACTCTTTAGGCCATAAGGCACTTATTGCTAATCTTACTGCTTAGGGATATTTTAGCCATGGTTGCATTTTAAATGCACTTCACTAGCTCAACAAAGTGCTATGAACACCAAAGTTACAGGTTTGATAACCATGGATGATGCATATGGTGAAAATACACTATCTACTGTACTCTATTCTGTTAGATAAAGGAGTAACAAGAAGTGCATTTGGAGAGTGCAGACCTCCACCAAGGTCAAAAGCTGTATCTCACAATATCAGAGAAGGACTCCCTGTGCGTCAGAGCTGATCCATAATTTAATTGAATCCATGCTACACCTTTTCACCAAGTTTCAAGTAAGAAAACATAACCTTGACGAAGGTAATAAAAACGTTTTCACTTTCTTATACAGTATCTACTATCTTTCAGAGCAGAATGGGCACATGCAGTGGCTAACACACTTCTCCCCAGTAAGATCCACAATATCAATGTTCACAGAGTGGAGAGAAGGTGCTACACATGCTACGTTGGTGTCGCATTCGCACTTCATGGGAAAAGTGCTGTATGTGTGAACAAGACTCACTAAGATGGAGTCTGTATGGCCTGTTCAGAGAGTCGAAAACTCACACTGGAAACCCTGCAGTGAGCCACGTAAAAAATATCTTTATAGCTAGAGGTTTTTATCATGAGCAAGATGTTAAACATTTCAATCTGCTGGGATGTAAAAATGATGCTTGGGTGATGCTTTGCACAGCCAAAGGCTACCTCATATTCCAAAACTCAGGATCCGTTAAAAAAATATTTTTCATTGATCATTTGAACCGCATTCACCAGGTCTCTTTATTTCAGTCCATATCTCTACTACTGTGAGTCAAAAGTCTCTTTTTATAGAGTGACTGTGAGCAGAGCTTTATTGCTTGCCTGGATCGAAAGGCCACTAAAAACATACAGTGTGAGAACAATACAATTACACACTGATACAGAAATAACCGGCAAGCTCTATAGTCATTTCAAATTCTATTATCAGCTCAGTCAACCACTTATTTTCCAATTTTGGAAAATGAATTATAAATCGAAATAAAAAAGGTCATTGTTTATCTTACCCATGTCACTTCACGGTTGACATAATTAAAAGCTGATTGCATTAGGATTGGTTCATACTACCAGCCTTTTGATTAAATTCTTATTTACTGGCTGACTACACAAGTATGACGAAAGCTTGAAGATACCATAGAGGTCCGCATACATTGCATGAAAGACCCGTCTTTGCTTTGTATGTAAACAACAAGCAAAAACACACAACGTCAATCAATAAACACGCCTAGCTTGCTCAGTGTAATCCTTCCAGAGACAAATGTTGTTCAAATGTTATTCTGTGAATCCTCTGTGCATTTTTATGAATCCATTTTAGGGCCATGGAAATGTAAAAAGATCTAGTAGGCTACCTAGGAGAGACAAAATATGATGCAGTTTTGTCTTGCCTTCAGAATTTCATCTCAACTTTAAACACAAACTGTAAACTACCCATCACAACTTCAGCTAGACCTCAAACAGGATGCCTTTGTTTTTGTTGTGTGTGCACAGTCCCAGTAAAGGCCAAGTCTCATCACTCACTCACCCACACACACACGCACAGTGGAGAGAGCATTCAACATGGCTGTCACGTCTGCTGCCTCAGAAGTGTCCTTGTAAGAGGCTGAACCCTGTTCAAAGACAGGAGAGCCAGAGAGGTGTAAGAGTGACACTGGCACCGAGCTGGGAGTTAACTAAGCACTGACCTCTAGCATTAGTCTTATACATCTGTTGCTGATATGAGAGAGAGTAAATTTATGTGAAAGTGTGTGCTTGGCCAAAGGGGGGGGTGGGGGACTGGTCCAAAAGAGACTTGAAGTAATCCCTAAACTAATGCTACAAGACACACCCAATCCTTTGCTGAAAACTTGAGTTGTTTCTTTGTTTCCCCTTGGAAATGTTCTAATAAAGACTTTTCCCAAATAACTTCTTTGTCATGAAAATCCTGCCGCTGGGAGTTCAATACAGAAGGGCCATTCACCAGAGAATTAATCTGATTTAGTCAGCTATACTTATACAACAGCACAAGATCCTTTAGTGGAAATATGGTTTTACGGTGCAATGATATGGGTGATTCATTCCTCTTACATAAGTTAAATGACCCCTTAATGAACTACTTTTAACCACACCTGAATAGACAACTAATGCTTCAAACTTTATATTTCCATGGTTAATAGAGTGACAGCGAAGGGGATGGCTCACACATTACACACTTCAAGGACAATTTAGAGGAATGTGCTGCGCTGCTAGAGTTATGATGCCCTAAAAGTAATCCACCTCAGCCAAAAGGCTACAGCATGATTTCAAACTAAGCTAAATATAAGTGCATGCCGCCAATGGGTTAAGCATAAGCTGGACCAGATCCAGGCCAAAGTCACATGCTCATTGGGTCCTAGCTAGTGAACCAGACCACAAACAAACAGGGACAACCACCTCCTGTTATAGGTCATTTCACCACACTTTTGACACCTCAACCTTCATTTTAATTGGGTTATTTCCAGTTTACACAGTCATTTCTGTTTATGTACCCCTCCCCCCCAACCCACCCTCCCCCCACAAAAATCCTCTTGTCTCATTAGTGCTTCACTGTTCAGAACAGAATTTTGCCACTTTGATTAGGCCTGCATAGCACAGGCGTTTGTTCTCACTTTGATTGGTCAACTCTCCCTTTCTGACATTTATGAACCACATAGAAATGCTGCCTCCGATTGCATGGAGACCATCAGGAGCATGTGGCTATCCGTATGAATGCGACACCTCCTTTCGAACTGAAAATAAACAAACTGGGACCTTTTGTCACCTGTGTTTTAATAGGAAGACAATTTTGGCAACACCACACCTGATCACACTTTTGTACTGAACTTATACCTTGTCTTTGTCTCTCTGTTCCTGAATTGGGAGTTGGAACATCTCAATACATGCCAAGAATACATGCTCTAAGCAGCTGCCTGTGAGGACTGTATGTCCTTTTCTACATTCCTCATCATTGCTCTCTGTCTCCCCTGCCATGAAGCTCTGGTCTGCTGCAGAGGCTCTCCTGTGAGGTGTCTCTGGATGTGGAAGAAACATCACGACACAGAGGCCTAGAGTGCAGAGCTCTGGCCCCAGCCTGAGAGTGATGGAGAAAGAGAGAGAGAGAGAGAGAGAGAGAATGAGAGAGAGAGAGAGAGAGAGATGGAGAGCTCTGTGGGCGGGCTTGTTTATTTATTTATGGCCTCCAATGTTTTATTTAATGCCTAAAAGTCACTTAATTTCTTCACTGCACTCTTGTCGTCGAACACACTCACGAACACACACACACACACACACACACACACAGCAGATTAATTTAATGTTTGCTGTTCTGCCGTTGCAAACACGAGAGATGTAAACAGGTGAGCACATTCATTTTGGTGCACTGCCCATTTACAACAGTGGAAACGCAGAAGTTACATTTGCTTGGTCTGATGAAATAAACCCAGTGTTTCCCATACATTGACTTATTTGTGGCGGCCCACCACAATATCAACATTGACCACCACTCAATGATTTTCCAGGTTGTACTAAATTGTGCTTAAATCTGGTTAGCATCATAACCAAGGTGTGCTAATTTGTTAAAAGCTGTTGCATTCAAGTTAATTCTGCAAACCAACCACCACAAATTGAATTAAATTCTCTGGGAAACACTGAAACCCTTGTAATTTTTAACAGTCACTCATATCAGCACATCAGAGGAAAATAACTGGAGAAGACACGGGGAGAAAGAGTAAGGATGAGGGAGTGAAAGGTAGAGAGGTTCACTAAAGGAGTCAGAGCTAAATTAAGCAATGGCAACAACTATCCCTTTTCAATTAGCTTAATGCCTAATTGCCAGCAGGCCTACATTACACCGTATTCTATAATTAGCTAAAGAGTGAGTCAAGTTTGCTTCTGTCACAAAACAAGCACTGGCTAACAACTTCCCAGGCACTGCATAACTCACCGGGTTGTGAGCCTACAAGCAGACAATGTCCTTGCATTATTCAATGGGTGTGGAAGAGCTGCAGGAAGGAGAGGCCTGAACTCCTCAGCACGCTGGAGCCAGATAAATCAGAGGAAAGCAGGAGAGTCCTGTCCTGAAACACGCAAACCGCTGAACAGGCCATTGCTTTAGGAGTGTTTGGAGCAATTGGCGCAAATCAGTCAGGTTATAACACTCTAAGAGGTGTGAAAACAATCTAAGCTTTTTTTGCCTTGGCCTTCAAAGACAGCACTGGAATTGCACATCCAGTGGACCACATTGCATTGGCATTGCATTATCAGCTCTATCATACATTAGTGCCCTGCAGCCATCTGAAATAATCATTACCATTAGGTCCACAGATATGGCTGCTTCAGTTATGGGACTATCTGGGCAGATGGTGATGTTTATGCTTGTTGGATTGCACGGTTGGAATAAACAGTCTTGGCAAGAGGTCAGTTATATTGTGCAAAACAGTCATAAGCTTCATCTTGATTTTTTATTCACGTAATATTGCATATAGTATGCCCATAAAAGCTCATTCACATGCTAATTGAACTGTCTTGTCCTTTTCATTTCCGGTAGGCTAGAAATCGTCTAACATTAAGGTAACGCACGTTCTTCCAAACAAAGAGTTCCCAGGATGTACTGAACCGTTAAGTTTTTTTGTGTGTGTGATTCTTCTCATTCTTTTCATATCAACGTAGACTATACTAACCTGATCGCATAACAGAACTACATTAAGCTTAAGATGTATAATTCGCAGTTTACAGTAAAATGCCTTGAGTTATACTTTGATTAATAGTAAGGAGACAAAGGACAATTGCACAAGAGAGATAGCTACTGTACGCCTGCCTTCGCTTACAAGGATGTGATGTGATGAGCACCATTAGCGATAGAAATCTAGAGAGATACCACTCAAAGTGAGTATTGTCTTTTAACTACAGTCCATCTTCAGGGTGAAACTGTATTGTCTGACATCCTATTGTGTTAGTTGCTCAGGACACTTACAAAGATCCCGCTGGGTGGGTGCAGGTTGCTGAAAACAACAAACGGCTCACCTCTAAAACAAACCCCAACGTCAGGACAATTCCAAGTAGTTGGTTTCCCATCTTTCCTTGCATTAGCGACTGAGCACAAATGTAGTTTCTCAATCACGATATCAGTTTCATGCCACGGTAGGTTTATAAACACAGTCAGCGGGACAAGCAGCTCTCCTCATAATTCGTTGTTAATAGCCGCCACAAATATCCAGCAGTGCGAGTGCTTGCCTGCCTAGTCCGCTTTCGATGCGGGATAGCACCCTGTCTGACGTGGACCGCGTCTTTGTTAAAGTCCTTTGTAGATTGGTATCTTCGCCAAAAAAGACGTTCGTAACGAGATGAACATGCTCTTTTTCTAGACACAAAGCCTCATGAAGTCAAAAGCTTGCCGTCAGGACACAGAGAGAAGACGGTACAGGAAATGTAATCCACGCCCCTTTTTCAGTTAGCTCGCTAAGATGACAGTCTAGGAAAGTAGCTGTATCAGGTCAAGTCAGGTTGGAAGGCTGAACGGCCCATCTCAAAACTTGCAGCTAGCACACAGCACTACATTAGGCTACCACAACCCTATTTAGATTTTTATTTGTAAATCTAGACGTTATGTCAATATTGTCCCATAAAATAGCCTATTAAATTGAAATGTCAGTAGTAGACAATAGTCTACAATTAGACCAATGGAAACTGAAGGAAATCACTACAAGCACTCAAGTCAGTCAAAATGAAATGATCTGTGGGAATATAATAGAATAGAATAGGCTTAGCACAGCCCATTTGGAGGAACAAGTAGCCTACTTGTGCACTTGAATGTGTGTTCGTCTTAATATAGGCCTACTTTTATTTGCCAAAAGGATTAAATTGTCTTGATGATTTTATTCACTGGTTTGTCTTGGAGAGTACACCTAATTAATCTATTATAACAAATATTAGTTCATATTGATAGGCCAACTAATGTTTCATACACTAGCTTTACTGTGCTGAAATGATAAACAAAGTAGACTACCAGAGGGGGGTGGGGTGGACATCCCCCACCCTGGCCTGTAAATGTTTCCATAGCAGCAGCAGCATATCATCAACATAGAGTGAGAAAGTGATGAAGATAGGAAAGTGGAAAAGAGAAATGGAAACAAGCGGGTCAGGAGAGAGAGGGAAGCTGTGAAATAGAGAAAATGAACAAGAGATGAGTCTGGAAGAGGAGTCCAGGCACAATGGGCAGAGAGACAAAAACAAAAGGAAAACCACGGGGAGAAATAAAGAGGGACTGTTCGGTGTCTTGGTGCCGTGTTCTCATTAATTGGCCCGCTGTTACAATGACGGACCACTAACGAGATGCGATAATTTGCACTGATGAATGAGTAGCCCAGCTTTTCCATCACCTGACTGCACTTCACTCGTCTCGGGCCGAGACAGGCCGAAAGGGAGAGCAAGCGCCAAGGCAACAATGGCGGGGCCCAATTAGTTTTCCCTGATCTGAGGAGCTCGCCCTAAATATCTTCAGCGTTTGTGACAGCCCAGGCAGCCAGAGAGCGCTCGCACGAACATGAACGCAAGGATCCGCAGCAGACAACCTAGAATAATGCCACCGGGAGGGTAGATGCTAGCATGTCTCATGCCCACGCACCAAACGGGCTTGGCAATGGATGCAATTTAACCTGGCAAGGGCATGTCGGCTTCGATGACATGGTGGCCATGGCAGTGAGATGTGGAGGCGTCGCGCAGAGAGACAGACGAGAGAAGAGACACACGCCCCTTGTCAGACCTCTGTTATGAATGTAAACTGAGATTGAGAGTCATTGCAGAGAACATATGGGAACCAAAAAGCAGGTCCTCACAAACACACTGCAACACATCTGGACTGCATGAAGATAAACACCACACATTTTAGTTTCTGTTTTTTTTTTTGTTTTGGTTGTTGTGGTTGTTGTTGTAGTTGCTGGAAGGTCATGTCGGGACAAATATTGGGACAATATTTTTCCTGAATGCATCACGCAGCTCACATCAAGACATCCGTCCTGCATCTAACAGCACATGGCCTCTCGCAAATGGAGCTGAATCCATGAGCAGACTAACCTGACTCTCGCCAGATGAATTTCGTTCCGCCTAGCTCCACTCATTCATCTGGGAATGATCCATTGGAGAGATGTTTCAGAAGGCTGGGCCTTATCAAAAATCCTTGCATATGATTGGATAAGCCACTTGTCCGCCATCTATTGACGTGATACTTCAACCACTCACATCGAAGCCAACCCGTGACGCTGAGAACAGTCTCACAGTCGCTTCTACGCTACGTCACAACTCCCGCCCTGCGTCCTGATTGGCTCTACCATAAAATCTGGTGCCGAAATCACTCTCAACGGAAGCGATCCCAGATGGATGTGAGTGGAGCTAGGCTGAACGAAATTCATCTGGCGAGAGTCAGGTTATGAGCAGACTGCCTCACCATTACAAAAGGCGTTTTTTTATCGCATCCATGTGTATCTCCCTCCATAAGTGTCCTCTTTGCCATGTGGGTAATTGTTACTTATTTGTCTCCTCTGTCTGATATTACTGCTCTAAAGACCTCTAATGGATCTAGTGGAAACGTATGTGTCATATGAGCCCATGCCCAATAAAAGCTGCCAACCATCTTGGAAAGGACACTTTATTTCACACTTGTTTAGCATTTATATGTATCCTTGGAGGTCTTTAAATGGTTCTGATCAATATTTGTTTAGGAAATGAATATATTTATAAAGATGCTCAAGGGCAGCAGAGGTATCCACAGCAATGGGATACCATTGAAAACGGGAGTGTTGACAGGTATGGTCCCTATGTTAAAAGTGCATCTCTTGCATGTGCACTAATAAATAGTGACTTGCTCCCCATTTTTGCATATGAAGTATTTTGACCTTGTGAATGCATCAGCGGTCCGATGTACTAGAGTTCTCTAGTTTTTCATTTTGAGAAGTTCCGGAGACACCAATATCCTCACAGGAGGTGGGTTGTGCAAGACCTGGTGTACGGGATCAGGTTTTAACTTTAGTCAGCCCGGCATTTAAAGGCATCCTTAACAAGATTCGTTCTCGGGGTCCCCCTACAGTTGAGAAGCGCAATAATAAACTAACTATGTGTCTTTTGCAAAGTATGAACATAACTCCGATATTATAGGGGGAATGCACCGTAGTAGTCTGTAGAAAAAGATCTCCGAATTCCTGTAGCTAGCAGCTCTTTTTCGATTAAATTTCGGAGGGGGGTTTAGTTTACTACCCAAAACTAGAAAGTCAGTAATCACCTACCGAGGGCTGCTCAGACAATGGCAGAAGTACCGTTCGTCATTTTATGAGGTTATATGCCATCAAAATGATTTCGGAAATGTTATGTTAAAGGTACACTATGCAAGAACTGATGGTTCTACAACACTTTCTGGGTCGTTTGGTGGGTGCTTAGTCTCCCCCTATCGCTTCTCCGCGGAAAAACCGAATATGCAACTTTCTGTTCCCGGTCCGAGGAAATCCGGATGTGACTCAGCGGAAGTATCCAATCACGCCTCGAAAATGTAGTCAGATTGTAGTTTCGAAGAAGACTGCAAAACGGATGCCGAACAATGTGTTTGCTCGACCGTTTTATTGTGAGCCCTGTATGTGTTTAGCTTGGTTTCTTGATGGCTAGCTCGGTAGCTAGTGGGGGTTTAACATAGCAGTCACTTGCTACCGAAGCTGCAGGGGGAGCTGTGTCGTGAAAAAAGCAAGCCCAAATCCGGCGAAAATCCAGAAACAGCGAAGGAATAACCAGACCTGCATAGGGCTTCTTTAATACAACCTTTACGAAGCCAAACGGCGAATCGTTCAACTAGCATAGCCATACAGCATAACCGCAGCGAGTCACTAACGAGAGAACTAGCCATGCAACTTCAAGAATAGTCGACCTGAAGACGTCTCGCGAGAATTGTGAAACATTACCTTGTCAGTACCTTTGGAGATAGTTTTTGCCTGTTGTTAATCCTTCACCTCCACAACAAAAGCATTTTCATTGTGTACAGGGGGAATAAGCCACGAGAAGAATGCAAAATACCTATGATGAAAAAACACTCAATGTATAAGTATATATACTCTTTTGATCCCGTGAGGGAAATTTGGTCTCTGCATTTATTCCAATCCGTGAATTAGTGAAACACACTCAGCACACAGTGAACACACAGTGAGGTGAAGCACACACTAATCCCGGCGCAGTGAGCTGCCTGCAACAACAGCGGCGCTCGGGGAGCAGTGAGGGGTTGGGTGCTTTGCTCAAGGGCACTTCAGCCGTGGTCTACTGGTCGGGGTTCAAACCGGCAACACTCCGGCTACAAGTCCGAAGCGCTAACCTAGGCCACGGCATTCAACAGACTCTTTCTTATTCTTTCATTTTCTAAATATGGACAAGATAACTTATCTAAAAGCTTTTGCCATGACAACCTTTGGAGCAGCCGTGGCCCACTGGTTAGCACTCTGGACCTGTAACTGGAGGGTTGCCGGTTTGAGCCCCAACCAGTGTGAATGGCTGAAGTGCCCTTGAGCAAGGCACCTAAACCCTCACTGCTCCCCGAGCGCTGCTGTTGTTGCAGGTTAGTTTGTGCTTCACCTCACTGTGTGTTCACTGTGTGCCGAGTGTGTTTCACTAATTCACGGATTGGGATAAATGCAGAGACCAAATTTCCCTCACGGGATCAAAAAAGTATATGTACTTATACTTATACTTGGAAGGGGTCCAAGTGGTTTGCAATGAGAGCCTTTTCATTTGAAGCCCGGGGCTATTTATTTACTACCCCTAATTTGGATATGATCTTGTCAGCATGGTGGTCCACTTTACAATTTAAACAGACCAACATAACTGCGGAGAAATATACTGTACCAATACCTTGCCAAATGTTTTCCACTTCCCTTTCTGCTTACTTAGGGTGGGAGTTTGGCGGAGGGGGTCATGCCCCCAATCTTACAACCAAATTTTAATGAATAATGAATTTAATGATAATCAAAGCTATGTGTGTCTGGATTTACAACAGATATTTTTGATATGATGAGAATTAATTATACTTCTCAGTATATAAAGAAAAATACACACTAAGCACAATTATGTATTTTATAGATGTAAAATTAGTAGAGTGCATTTAAATTAGCATAAATCTATCAATACACAACCCAGAAATGTTGTTGGCCTAATCAACAGCACAGGCTGTATGCAAAGTCATCATGCTGTGGAACTTAAAAACTCTAAATTCCCATCTCCAGCACTGATTAATGTTGTTCTTGTCTAAATTGCTCTGAACAACGGGACCATATGGGATCCCAGTGTTTTACTGCAAAGCTCAATGAAACAGAACGGTGCAGAGAGCAACACACCTCCAAACACTCCTATAGTCAAATGAACACAAATAGCATGTCCAAAGCTATCGGGATGGGGAGAGCACTAAAAGCTGCTAATCTGTATGTTATTACATATTACATTACATAAGTTATGTATACAAATACCTAAAAAGAGTAGAATCTGTGACCTAATCTAACTGCTACATGAGTCATTTTCTCATTAGGTTTTATTCTCTTAACAAAACAAATGTGTTTTTCTGTATGAGAGTACGTTGTAAGTATGAATTCTGAAAGGTTCAGGATTAGTCCATCTAGTGCGATGAGGACTAGGAAGAAGAAGAAAGAATCCCTAAAGCTAACTGCATTAGAGTCCCCAGTCATTCAGGAGAACCCTGCGAACTTTGATGTCTCCTGAATTATTCAAGCAAACACAGCTGTCACTCCCAATGAGTTCCACCATGCTTGTCGACCAGATACAGACTATTTCTTATCTATCTCCTTGTGTGCATGCGAGGACTATTTTCAGCCGTGCCATGATGTAGCACTTTCTGCCCACACTGGAAACAGCTGGAATATGCTGACTCGGCAGTTTCACAGCCAACAACGAGCCCAAATCTAACATCATAGCCGAGGCTTACATGTAAACCAATGATCCATTCATAATTACAGGAACATTCATTTCACAATCCTGCATTGGCATCTGCAGTCAGATGGGGTGTTCTGAAGTGTGTAAAGAGGCGTAAAGCTCTACCTGTTTCATTTTATGGTTAGCCTGTTAGAATTGAATTATGCTTTTTGTATACTAACTAACAAGATAGTTTCTGTATCACTACTAGTATATTGTACAAATGTAAAACGTGTTTTTTAAAACAAATATTATACAGGATTAGTCACAATACCACACCTCATACTAAAAAACCACGGCTGTGGTTCGGCCGAAGTCAAGAGAACGTATACAGGCTGAGTGCCGCAGGAACAGTAGTAGACCAGCTCATAAGCACTCTCACAAAATATTCACATGAACCTGGTATTATTATGACCGCCGCTGTGGCGGTCATAATAAACTTAGGTTTAGTCAGTTTTTTTTTTTTTTTTTTTTCATGTCCAAATTTCCGTCAAGGATTCCCGGGACACTGTAAGACCGGGGTACCGCGAAACTTGGTGGGCATGTAACCCCACATGGATAGCATGGAACCTCCTGTTTTCGTTTTGATCTGTAGCCCCCCCGCTGGACTGGACCCCCCGAAAGGAGGGTAGGGCAGACACAGTTTTCTGTGAATATCTCGAGAACCGTAGGGTTTAGGAGGACCATTTCTTTTTTGTATGTAGATCTCAAAGGACCATGTCAACCCATTCCATAACCACTCATTTCATGTATAGCGCCACCTAGTTAAACACAAAAAAGTAAAAATGAGGTGTTGTAATCGCAGGTATCTGTGACCTAACATAGTCAAAACTGCATGAAATTGGAAGTGTAGGATCATTATGACACCCTCTGAATGCACGCCAAGTTTCGTGGAATTCCGTTCATGGGGGGCCACACAATAAAATAATTTATGTGTACATTTAGTGACCGTACACCAACAAGGATTCCCAGGACACTGAAAGACCGGGGTACACGAAACTTGGTGGGCATGTAACCCCACATGGATAGCATGGAACCATCGCTTTTCGTTTTGATCTGTAGCCCCCCCGCTGGACTGGACCCCCCGAAAGGAGGGTAGGGCAGACACAGTTTTCTGTGAATATCTTGAGAACTGTAGGGCCTAGGATGACCCATTTTTGCGTATGTTTGCCTCCAGGGGTCATGTAAACCCATTCCATATGCACACATGTGCATAAACTGATACACACGCACACACAAACATTCACAGTAATCCTACGTATGACACATACTCACACAGTAGACATATACGCATGCATGCACATGCACACACACGGGCACATAAACAGGCAAACACATGCACATGCACGCACACACACCCACCCACACACCCACACACATATAAACATAAACATGTACATGCACACAATTCAAGAATTTCTCAGAATTATGAACAGGCAAGATGGGGGTGGGGTTGTATAAAATGTATATTACATGTGAAATCTATGAACTAATCATGTTTTGGTACTTGTTTAAATCTCCTTGTTACCATCTACTCTCTACGGATTTACTGGCTACCGATTATATCTCGTGAACAAACTCTTGCATAAACTGTTGTTGCTCGAGGCTTTGGATTATCGGACTCTATAACCTTGATAAGCCAAACTTTTCTGTCAAACGTTAACGTTAAGCGTTAAGCCAGTATCAAAGGGCTGCAAATAATACCGGGCCAAGGAAAGCGATATCTGGAAGAAGAAAGCATCAAATTCCTTCTAACGTCTCTCAAAACTAGTGACTCAATATAAAGTGAGATCTTCTCAGATTACTTACCGCTACCTGTGTTCGAGTTATCAAGGAACTGCACGCGATATCGCTGTTGCTAGCCAACTAGCAAACAAGCGTTTAAAACAGTTGACACCCGGCGAGCCCTCGCCCAGCGACCGCGATGCCTCCCCCCTCAGCTGTGCACCAGGCTGCGACTCATGCGTCCTTCTCAGCGAAAAGATAGTGGAACTTCGAAGCCAGAATAGCGACCCTCCATCAGATTGAGAAGGATGAACAGTTCCTCGACACCTTTCTCTCCGTGAAATAGCGTTACCTCTCTTACACATACAAATGCCAGATGCCCTGATTTCACTCTGTCCTCCAATGCTTTAACCATGCCATGCACTAATGCAACTTCTGTCCCTGTTGCCTCTCCCGGCCTCTGCTGAGAACCAAGCCTGCTCTGCTGGCCAGCTCCACTCCACACCAGCCTGAGCCATGGCGTGAAGCAAGCATCACAAGCACGGCAGGCGGTCGGGGACGGCACTCAGGCCCAGCCCAACCTATCACGACTGGAAAATCGCTATGCCATTCTGACCGAGGATGAGGAGCCCCTCCAGCCCGAGACAACCATCCTGGTCCCTCCTCAAAGTCGGCCCCCCGACCCCCCTCCCGGACCTCATCAACCTCCACCCTGGTCATCGGCAGTTCCATGGTTAGAGACCTCTGCATTCCCCCATCATGTAGCGGTCCCTCCAAGGTCTACTGCTTCCCTGGTGCCAAGGTCCTTGACATCCAGCAGAAACTCCCAAGCATCCTGGCCCGCCACACCAAGGTCAACAACATCATCGTTACCGTGGGCACGAGCGACATCAGAGATAAGCAGTCAGTAGCACTGCAGGAAAACTACAAAACTCTCATCACCACTCTGATGGGCACAGAAAAACGCTTTGTCATCTCTGGGCCTCTCCTACCTACAGAAAAGGTGCTGAGAGATGGTCCAGACTGTTCGATCTCCACACCTGGCTCAAACGCTACTGCGCTTCCCTAAGCATCCCCTATGTCAACAACTGGGGCTTGTTCTGGGAGAGGCCCAGTATGCTGAAGCGTGATGGTCTCCACCCAAACCAACATGGAGCCAGGCTACTCTCTGACAACATAAGCGTCCACACTGAGACATTGACATTCTGTAGAAAATATTACAGATTCCATCCCCCAGGTATTGATTCGAATGGCATTATACATGTGGATGGGTCTGAGAATGTTTTCTGCAGGGTAACATACAATACTACTACCATAGATCAAGCTGTGTCATGCAATAGCATGACTTATGCTTATAGTTCTATTCCAACGTTGATTTCTACCCAGCGTTATAGTAAAAAAGAAAAGACAAATTTAAAACTAGAAACCTAACAAATATTCTTTCCATACCTCAGCATATTCCTCAAAAAGCCAGAGGCATTTTCAGCTAACATGGGTTTACTAAATATAGGTGCACTTACTACCAAAACCTTTGCAATCAATGATTTTATTAGTGAAAAAAATTGGATTTTCTGTTTCTTGTTGAAACCTGGCTGACTTCAGACAGCGAAGCTGTTCTTGTTGAGACTTGTCCCCAAATTATAATTTCTTCCACTCAATTAGACAAGGCAAGCGAGGTGGTGGAATTGCCTCCATTCTCTCAAACAAATATAGTTGCACCGCGAGTCAACTTTGGCGAATTAAACTTCCTTTGAGTATATTGCCCTCACTCTGAAGGCTGACCCAGTTGTACTTCTATTAACCTTATACCGCCCTCTAAACTATGGACTGGCTTTCTCGACCAGTTTTCTGAACTTATGTCGCTCATCATCACTAGCTATGATCGGATAATTGTAAATGGCGACTTCAATATTCATGTCAATAAGACAACTGATGCTAAAGCCAGTAAGTTCCTTAATGTGTTGGACAGTTTAGAGCTAAAGCAGCATGTTACAGGACCCACCCACAACCTTGGCAACACCCTCGATCTAGTCATTTCCAGAGGGATAGAAGTCACAGACTTATCAGTAAATGATATAAATATGTCTGATCATCATTGTGTATCTTTTAATATTGTACTACATACTCCAAAAAATTCATCCCGAAATTGCAATCAAATCGCGACTCTTGGACATTAGAGCAGAACAGCAGTTCATAGCTCTTATAGACTCCATAAATTTAGATATTTTACATCATCCCATTGATCAAATGGTAGAGGCTCTTAATCGTGAATTAGGCTCTGCTTGACAGAGTGGCACCCTTAAAGACTAAAAAAAAGGCCCTGTAGCAAACTGACACCTTGGATGAGCGAAAATATCCATGATCTAAAAAAGATCATGTAGGAAAGCTGAGAGAACATGGAGAAAAACTAAGTTACAGGTTCACCGTGCCATTCTAAAAAGAAAAAATTGCAAATTATAATAGAGCTATTCGGAATGAGAGGAGGAACCACTTCTCTAAGGTAATTGCTGAAAACAGTAGAAACTCTAGGGTGTTGTTCTCTACCATTGATAGGCTATTGCATCAAACACCTTTTGACACACTCAGTCAGGCATCCTCTCTAAGATGCGAAGAATTTGCAGACTTCTTCAAAACAAAGTCATTTCTATAAGGGAGGCTATTGGTAACACAAGTAATATGTTTGATAGTACACCCAAAACAGCCCCCAAAATTAAGGTCCTTTAGCACTATTACTCAATCTGAGCTTGGTAAAATTATAACTCAAACCGGCTCTTCAACATGTGTTTTAGATCCAATCCCTACTACATTCCTCAAAAAAGTATATGAAGGCTTAGCTCCCTTTTTTCTCAAGGTAATAAATACCTCATTAGAAACAGGTATATTTCCAACTGCTTTTAAAACCGCTGTTGTGAAACCTTTACTTAAAAAGTCAAAACTTGACCATACCAATCTGAGCAACTACAGGCCTATATCAAATCTATCGTTTTTGAGCAAAGTACTTGAAAAAAGTTGTTTGCAATCAGTTAAATACCTTCCTCAACGAAAACAGTATCCTTGAAAAATTCCAATCAGGTTTTAGATCAAATCACAGCACAGAAACGGCTCTAGTAAAGATAGTCAATGATCTCAGACTAGCTACCGACTCAAACAAAGTCTCAATCCTTATTCTTCTGGATTTGAGTGCGGCATTTGACACCATTGATCATAGCATCCTAATTCACCGCCTTGCAAAGTGGGTGGGTCTCTCTGATAATGCTCTAAACTGGTTTCAAACCTACATTACTGGCAGAGATTTTTATATCAGTCTAGGAGATCATGTATCTGAAAAACATGACTTGCCTTTTGGTGTGGCCCAGGGGGCTGCCTTGGTCCCCTGCTATTTTCTCTATATATGCTCCCATTGGGAAGCGTCATAAGTCAGCATAATGTAAACTTCCACAGCTCATGAATGATACCCAATTGTATCTTTCTGTGGAGCCAACTAACCCAGATGGCCTTTGCTCCCTCACTGCATGCCTAACCTCCATTAATCAGTGGATGAGCAAAAACTTTTTTGAAACTAAATGATGACAAAACAGAGGTACTTCTGGTTGGACCAAAACTAAAGCGAGATATTATTCTTAGTAATCTGGGGAACTTGGCACACCAGGTCAAACCAAAAGTAACAAGCCTCGGTGTCATCTTAGATGCAGAGTTAAGTTTTAAGCCCCATATCAGTAAAGTTACTCAGACAGCCTATTTCCACTTGAGAAACATTGCCAAAGTCTGACCCTTTTTAACTCAACAAGATGCAGAAAAGCTAATTCACGCCTTTATCACTAGCAGGTTAGACTACTGCAATGCACTTTTCACTGGTCTTCCCAAAAACATCTAAAGAAATTGGCACTCATACAGAACTCTGCGGCTAGACTTTTAACTAAGACTAAGAAGAGAACACATCACCCCTGTGTTGGCTGAACTGCACTGGCTCCCTATTTCCTATAGAATTGATTTTAAGGTTATGTTAATTACTTACAAAGCTCTGAATGGCATAGCACCTTCATATATCTCTGAGCTTTTAATATCTTATCAACCACAAAGGAAACTTAGATCATCCAATTCTAATCTTTTAATCGTTACCCAAAGTGCTCCACAAACAAAGTGGAGAAGCTGCGTTTATCCATTATGCCCCAAACTATGGAACACCCTGCCTCTGTACATCAAGCAGGCGAGTTCAGTAAATATTTTTAAAAAGATCTGAAAACATACCTGTACAGGAAAGCTTTTAGTTAACTCATCTTATCCTGTAGACTACATTTTCAGATTATTCTACATCTGCTACTATTGGAGGCAGCCAAAGAAGCGGATGGGCTCCCCTATTAAGTCAGGTTCTGCTCAAGGTTTCTTCCTGGAATATGGGAGTTTTTCCTTGCCACAGTTGCCATATGGCGTGCTTGTGGGGGTAAGAGGGTTAAGGCTGCCAGTCTTATGGCGTCATTTTCTATATTTTTGATATGTTGCTGAGTATAACATAAACAGCAAAGAAAAGTGATTGATAATGACTGACTGACTATTATTGTGTTACATGTTTCAAATGTAAAGCACTTTGAGCTGCATTCTGTGTATGAAAGGTGCTATACAAATAAAGCTTTATTATTATTATTATTATTATTATTGTTGTCTAGCAGATACCAGTGAGAATTGAGTGTGCATAATGCAATTCAGTGAGACAGTGAGACAGTGCCGGACTGGGCGGCGGTCATATTTTGTACCGCTCTGCGGTACATCTAGTTTCTCCATTCTTTGTGGCATCTCTAAAATTACGTAGACCTTAAACCTAATTATAATTTGATGGGAAAATAGAACCCCATTTCAAAAAAGATGGGACGCTGTGTAAAATGCAAACAAAAACACCATGTGATAAACTGCAAATATCGTAAAATCAAATTCAGTAGCAAAAAGACATAGACAACGTATCAAATCGACAAATTTGATATTCATTTTGAATTTGATGCTAACAACATGTCTCAAAAAAAGTTGGGTTGTTGAGGGGAACAAGGAGGAACATTTCACAATTAATTAGATTAAAACTGGCACCATGATTGGGCATTAGAGTATCTCTTTTTAGAGTATTCCTGAACTCCTTAATCTCTCAGAAGTAATGATGCATGAAGAATTTCCTTTTGATGCTCCATCCACAAAAAGTTGGTTGGGGGGGGGTGGGGGTGGTGCTGTGGCGCACATGGCTACAGCACTTGTACCATATTTGGGTCCATGTGCCCATGGACCCGGGTTCGGGTCTGGTCTGGTCTGGTCCAATCCCGCCCCATCTCTCTCCTCCACTCGCTTCCTGTTTTGCGTTGCGCTGTCCTGTCGAATTAAAGGCATAAAAGCTCCAAAAAATATTGAAAAAAGAACAAAAAAACAAATGTTGGTTAAAAAAAGAAACCATAGGCATGATCCAGAAACTGTCTTATCTTAGCCTGACGAGCCAGACCCACATCAAGATGTAGGGTCTGGGGACTCACCATTCGCAGTGCTCAGTCCGAGGGGTGGGATAAACGGTTGTGTCAAATTCCCTCTGCACGCAATAGGATAGCTACAACTCATGAGTCCTATGCGTTTTCCCACCAGCGGAGCTAGCTGGCTAGTTGTTCAAACTTTTGCCAACGTAAACAAAGCTTAACTCATGTCATGCTGTTCGCCAGCAGCAGCATCCATCTTCTTTGTTTTCAAATAGCAGGGAATTCACGCCAAACCGTCGCGACTTTGCCATCATTAGCCCTACAGTATGTTAAGCCTGCCTACCGACTCTATTCACGATGTGATTGGCCTGGTCGACAATTTCAATTCCTACACCGTAGACACTTTGATATGTTGTTCTTGCACTATTCTCAATTAAATAGAGGGTTTATTTGCCAATCATAACATTCTGTTTTTGTTTATAGTTTACACCACGTCACAACTTGTTTTGTGTAAGGGTTGCAATTTGCTCAAAGATAAATGTCCTCATAAAAAGCCTGTTTCTGGAGTAAGTCTGATAATGTGTTAATCTGTAGATATACTGCATTAAGAAGTCATACCACATAGCAAAAGTGAGGAGCTAATAGTATGCATTTCTCTGTAATAAATACAAAGCTGAATATGGAGAGGATATGGAGATAATCAAGATAATTTAACTGCTCAAATGAAAAGCGAAGCAAGGTGCCTGGTTTTTACCTCCCTCATGCGGTCAATGGACCAAATGTGAATTGATTTAGACTGTGGAACAGAACCATAATTTATAGCTGTTTGAGCATTGACCTCATGTGGTAAATGATGAACAAGGTCCTATCATCCACAGACAAAAGCAATTCAGAAAACAAGAAAATCAATTTTGCCCATTGGTATTGATGAGCGGTGGTGGATTCAATGCATATGTTTAGAGGCTTATTCATTCTAAATTTGCTGCATTTTATACATTTTTGACATATATTTTCAAGATGTTTCCATCTGCTTTCTGAAAATAAATAGCACAATCTACTGAACAAAATGATCAACCATCCTAGGGTTCGTATGAAGCCCCATGTGTTTGGGGAAATGTGGAAAAGCAATCCAGTCGAATAAATTAAATGACCAGCCATTTGAATCACAGCAGTGTGTGAGACCTGGCCTTTTCTCTCCTGCCATATTCTGACTGTGATGAAAGTGGTTGGGGCATATAGCCCATTAGCAACGTTACACACACACACATTAACATTTACAAACACACACTCATTCAAACATGCACAATTACACACAAACACACACTCGGCTCCTTAAAGGCTTAATTCCACGGAGCCTGTCGGATCTGATCAGAGGATTGGAGCCTCTGGTCACTGCGGGGGTCCAGGTGTGGAGCGACAGCGCTGCGGGATTGCCTGGCAACTGGAGAGACGGAGACGGAGCCTGGGGTCTGCGCTGAAGGTGATGCGCACCCACTCTCCCACCACAGCATCCATCAGAGCAATTCAGAGCCTGACACAGACTGCAGAGTGGGTTCTTAATGTGTGGTGTGTGTGTGTGTGTGTGAAAGAGAAAGAGAGTGAGAAAGTGTGTGCGTGTGCCTATGAGGAGAGTGTATGTGTATGTGCACATGCCTGTCAACCTTCCCATTTTTCAGGGAATCTCACATATTTTGGCTTTTTTCCTGCTGTCTTCCCATTTTAATATTTTGCTGTACATATCCCCAATATTTTTCATAAAATTAGCCCCACCACCGGACCGGTCAGTCTCTGTAGTGCTGTCCTGTTGCTACCTCCTTGCACTTCCAGTGAAAAAGATGTTGTCAAAGCAGAAGAAACAGATGTTGTCAAAAGATGGTTTTGCTTCGGTGCATATACGACTTTAGAGCAACATTATTTGAAACAGACATAGAATGGAAAACTGTTTTACTTGGCTTTGTTGAATAAGACGAGTCAACCAGCCAGGTTTGCTTAATTATTCATGTGGGTACCACCAGATAAGACAGTGTGCGGATCTTCACTTTGTCTTGGTACCAGATAAGCATGAGGGGTGATATTTTATTTCCTAGCCTAAGTACAGTGTTGTAAATGGATTTGTAAAATAGCAGATGTGCAAAGCCATGCTGTGCTGAGGTCAGAAATGAGCAGTTAGAATTGGTCAACAATTGGAACAACCTCAACCCTAACCTTCACCATTCAGCAGTTCATCTCTCAGCTTAACGTGTTTGTCAGTGAGTGGTCAGGGGTGTTAACGTGTGTGTGTGTGTGTTTGTGTAGATGTGTGTGCGGTTGCATTGATTTGGTACAAAAGGTTCTACTGTCCCTCCATCAGATCATTAGAGAGCTGCTAGAACAGCCCTGCATGTTTCATGAATTACTCACACTGCAGGCCACTTACACTGCAGCACTCCAGAGAGAGAGAGAGAAAGAGAGTGTGTGTGAGAGAAAGAGACAGAGTGTGTATGTGTGTGTGTGTGAGAGAGATAGGGTGTGTGTGTGTGTGTGCTTTCTGAGAATAACTACACTCACCGCAGGGCATATCCTGCTGCAATGTCTGTTAGGTGTGTGTGTATGTGTGTGTATGACTGCAAGGCTGCTGCAATCTCCTCTTTCACTCTAATTTAAAACAGACTCTTTGTTTGTGTGTATCAAAAGAGTGTTCATGATAAAAGTGTGATTGCATTCACCACTGTGTGTGTGTGCAATATTTGCATGCAATAGTGTTTATAGTGAGCTTGCATATGCAAGTCCTGTAATCCCTTTGAATGTGTGTGTGCGTGCGTGCGAGTGTGTGTGTGTTTGATAGTCATTCATAAAATCTGTGCTGATGCAGCAGAAATAGGACCCACCCCTGGAGCAGGCAGGGATATTGCAGAGGGGGCTGACATTGATGCACAATGTCTGTGTATGTGTGTGTGTACGTGTGTGTGTGTGTATGACTGTATGTGTGTGTGTGTGTGTGCGCGCAGTTGTGTGAATGCCCTGCTCACACGGGGAGATGTTGAAAGTGGTTTAGTAAATTACCTAATAGGCTAATGTGTGTGTGTTCTCGGTGAAACTTGTTAGAATCCTATGGATAATCCTAAACATGCACTTCCAGTCCGTTACAATTGTCAGTCAACTTGAAACTGAAGCTTAAGGACAACGGAAATAAATGCCCGGCCCCTACAAAGAACTTTACTGATTGCCCGATATGTCCCTAGGATATAATAGGAACACTCTACCACACACTATTGACTTAACTCTATTTTATACCAGACCTGAGCAAATCTGAGGACGCTGTATGAGAAACGCATTATTTGCTCTAAATAAAATAGAGTAAAGTCAATAGTGTGCAGTAGTGTGTTCTTATTATTGCTATTTAAGTTTGTTCCTGCAATCTACCTGCACCTAACCGGGTTGTGCATGGACTCTGGATTGATTTGGAATATCCCTAGGATATGTTAAACTCATATTGATGAGCCTAGGGTTACGCTCTGAAGTTGAACCAAGTTGGATGCTCAGCATGCTGCTGGAGTAATAGTGGTGCCAGCTGTTTCGCTGCTGAAAATCTACCACTGGCCACTGGTCAGTGTGTTCCCGCCATAGACCAGATCTCTACGTTCTTAAAAACCAGGCAAAGACTGAAAAGCACATCGTTCATGAACATGTTACATGACCATCATAAGTATCAGTCCTCTATTATGCGTGAGACACAGGTGAGATAGTTAAAGGTGGATTTGTGGATTTAGTGGCATCTAGCTGTGAGATTGCAGATTGCAAGGAACTAAAGACCTCTTTCCGTTCACCGCCCTCCATTCAAATAATCTACAGTGGTTCTCAGCACCTATGCAACATGAAAGGCCCTCTCTTTAGCCAGTGTTATGATTTGCCCATTCTGGATAACTGCATATACATGGCAGCACAACGTAGCAGACTCTGTGGAAATAGACCCACCCTTTACGTAGATGTGAGGGGCTCATAGAAGGACTCTTAGATTACGGAAACCCAATTAACCGTACTACGTATTGAATATGATTACACACACTAATGAAAAAAATAATGATGTATATTATTCAATTTCTTCTAATCACTCCCCGAAATCCTACATACAATAGTATCTTTAGATACAATCTATGAACACCAACGGCTGACATCATCTCTCAGTACCATGGACAGCAGCCACTGATTCCAGTCCTGAAAGAGAGATTTCGGTTTCTCCTGAGCACTGCATCAGAGCCAGCATCACTGGATCAGTTAGAGAGACATTCATCACAGGAGCCAGTGACTGAACACCCCGTTTCAGCACCATGAACAGCTCCTGGCTCCAGGGGTGCAGCTCAGGCTGACTGAGATTTGGCAGAGAAAGAAAATGGGCAAGGAAAATAACACAAACATATGCATAAATAATAGAATTTAGTACTGGGAACAAACAAAATATGTGCGACCAAAGGACTCAGCCACAGAATGACTATTTGCTGATTTAAAATCAATTTAGTCAAACTAGCCTGGAGGCTCCACTCTGCACACGGTCATCACAGGGAGGCTGTTCTCTCGTCAGGGCCATTAACAGATCCTCAGCTATCAGGCACACAGACAGAGCACATAGTGTGGATCACATTACATTTCGGATTCAATTTGTCAAATTGTCATGTTTGCCATTCATCTTTGGCATAAATTAGAGAAATAGTCATTTTATTGTCAGTTCGGAGACTAAGTGATAAAGAAATAGAGGATTGATGAAGAATTCTTAGTATAAGAAACACAATAAAAAAACACATCTGTTGATTTATGTGCATTTGAGTGGTTTTCCAGACTGTGAGTAACAGCAAAATATTGTCTGATTCTGAACCAGTTGTGGTCCAGATTTGTCCCTGCCTGAAATACTGTTTCAGTTAATACTGTGTATTAGCAGAGGTTCTCTCCGATATTGAGCAGTCTGGACCGGCATGCTGTCCCTGGCTGCGCAATGCTGAGTCCTCGGCTGGAAGTCACACCGGATGCTGTAGCACTGACTGCAGTGCGATCAAAAGCTGTGATTACCACCCCATGGTGATGCCAATGAAGTCCTTCTGTCTTGATCAGAGGCAGCTCGGGGAACAGTATGCTTTAACTCAGTTGGGAAGCTCTCATGTCCTCCATTAGAACAAAACTGAATTTACTGCAAGAACGATGGGAGGGAAAAAAATTGGAAGAGAAAGTCAGACGAAAGAGAGGGAAAGTGACAGATGAAAGAAGTCAGATGCGAAGGATGAGATCCTGAGGGTGTGAGTAAAGGACAAAGGAGGACAAGGAGAGAGCAAGGACATGTGTGTTTGTGTGTGTGTGTGTGTGTGTGGGGGGTAAGCATAGATATTAGAAAGCTAGATACTGCATTGTCCGTAGAGTCCTATTAGGTAGCATCGTAAATGCGGCCGCCATATTGCTGGAGGCAACACCTTTACTGTCTATGGGCAACACTTGCAGGCAATCACAGACACCTGTCTGATTTCCAGTCAGTCACATGTTCCTTCATTGGCCTCCAGTGATTGTTGCCCCCACCAAGATGGCGTCGCTAATTACGTTCTGGAGCCCAATGCTTATCTAGCTTTCTAATATCTATGGGTGCAATGCAAGTACATAAAAGAGGAAGTGAATGAGAATATGTGTAAGGCTGACTGTGAGAAAGACAAATAAAGTCGGTGGACTATACGGACAGCTAACATACCTGTAAGTGGATTGTGAGCTGGATTTTTCAGCAACAGGAGAAGACCTTTACAACCCAAATCACATTGACTGGGATTCACTTGTTGTCATGGCAATAGCTACAAATGGTGGGAAAGATGAGAACATGCACAGACCAACATATAATTCTGCTCTATAATCCTGGGTATTTGAACAAGCAGTGGAATATATTTAATGTATACATGGTGGCCTAACAGAGAGTCTCTGAACAAAAAGAAGTAGTCCAGTTTCAAATCTGAACACTTCACTTCTATCCTAAAATCAAGTCAATGTATTCTTTCCTTCACAGCACTTTAAATGCCGACGGGATTTGTGGGCTGCAAATCGACGCTTGTTATGCAAATGTCACTATCCATTCAAAGAGCCATTCGTCTTTGCCCACTGTGGACAAAAAAGCAGACGGAGTCAGATCATTAGTATTCCAGCTGGTGGGATTACACCAGTGAATAACAACAACAGGCCCAAAAATGTACCATGATACTGGTACACAACAGAAGCAATTTCACAGAGGGAACTTTGAAATTAGGGCTTCTTTTATCAGACTGAACTGAATAAAGGGCTGTCTGAAGCACATGGACTGGGTGACTTATGTCTATTGCTATATGCTATTTCTATCAACAAGCCACGCACTTGTATCTCAGAAGGGTGTTGTGAGTGGCAGAGGGAACAACAGTAGCATTAGCCTTGACTGAATAACGTGGCAAGGCAGATGAAACTCTCAACCAAATGCGTGTGCGCGCACACACACACACACACATCATGAGATTAGGTGTTGTATTGTTGAGGGAAAAAATGCTAATCATCTAGAAGAGAAAGCTCAATCTTTGTCATTTCCTTCCACAAAGATCGAGAGAGACTTAACTCACAATATCTCTACCCCTGACAGACCTGCCCAGTTGTGGAGGTTACAGTTTTTGCCCATTGCTTACACATTTTTTGCAAAATTTGGCTATTTATGTCAAAACTCACACAGCCAAATATCTCCACTTGGAGATAAACAACTCACATATAAAATGAAAACACTGCAATCAAAACCCAACAATCCTTTCTAAAAATGTAACTATTGCAACAAAACCATACACACATGCACCATTTGAATTACTCTTTCAAATCAACAGCAACACACTGATGCGCTCAGACTCAAGTCTTCTGTGAAACTCAAAAGTAGAATTTATGCAGCTGACATTTTTTGCAACAAAAGTTTTTACAAAAAACAAACAGCAGAAATAAAGGAAAATAGGAAATGTAGGAATAGGAAAATGTAGCAACAAAATGAAAGGAAATAGAAAAAAAAAACAATTACTGGAGAAATTGCTTTTAAAAAAACAACAGAACATTTTTTTCTTGGTGTTCAGTTCTTTCTGTAAGTGTTTTCAGGTATGTGTGTGGGTATTACCAATTACCAGATGAGCTTGTATTTTGAATGGAAGTGTTTTCCCAATGATAACAGGAGATTTCACTTTTGAACAAAGTGCCTAAGAAGTTGTAATGTTTCGCAAGAAGTGTGTTGCAGATTTGGAAACAATGTGCAAAGAAAATGTGTTTAAGCTATGGTTACACAGTGTTTAAGGTATGCTACAAAATGTTTAGGTATTGAGCCTTTGGTATAAGCATTTGTTTTTAGCGTGTAAGCAATGGGCAAAAACTGTAATTTTGCAGCATATTCCTAGAGCGAGAGCTGTTCGTTTTTTTGTGTCATGGTGCCCTCTAGTGGCCAATTTCAATACATTGCAAATTCTGCTCCTGATTTTGGGGGGGGTAGGGGGATCATGATTTACGTTTCATGAAAACTGGGATCATGATTTACGTGTCCACACCTGTCCAGGGGGGTGCATAGGCATGCGGTGTTCATCTTCAGGCAGCATATGACCGGATAATTGCTACTATACCTTATTTGTGTCAGCACTGGCCCAGGTCCATATTGCTATGCATTTAGCATAGTGTGGTGTGCAGACCATTGTAATAAATGGGAACAGCCGTATGCTCATCTGCAACCAGCAGCAGGCTAGCATATGGTGGTGGTAGGGCATATCTCTCTGTGTCATTCCTCCCCATATTTTTTGTGCCACTGAATAGGGGAAAGAATCCATCACCTAGTGGTGCTGTTGGGTCAAACATGCCTCTACACAAATGTGATTCATTCTGAATGTATAATGATGATAAAAAAATGTTTTATTGGTGTATGCTGTCAATTCTGCATTATCAATTTCAAGCCATTGACACTTGACTAAAAGAAACACAATGCATAGAAATTAATTATGAAACACTACAATTTCCATGTCCTCGTAGAAATGCATGGTTGTAGTTACTCTAAAATGCATATTTGGGGCAGCCGTGGCCTACTGGTTAGCGCTTCGGACTTGTAACCGGAGGGTTGCCGGTTTGAACCCCGACCAGTAGGCACGGCTGAAGTGCCCTTGAGCAAGGCACCTAACCCCTGCTCCCCGAGCGCCGCTGTTGTTGCAGGCAGCTCACTGCGCCGGGATCTAAATATCACCTGTAAATTCTTGTAAAAGTTACAACACATAGAGAACTCCAAACTGACTGCATGCCTCACTGACAGACTGTTTTTCTGTTTGTGAAGTTCACTCTACTCCACTTCTCTTGAGAGCAGAGGTTTTGGCCTCCACTGTTTCTGAATGCGTCAAATTCTTGTTTCCTCTGCTTTATGTTGCCTGTACTGTCCTCCCTGTGTGTATCGAACACAATTTGACAGCCAGCCTAACTCCTTCAAGAAAACTTGCGAGTCAGGTTTTAGCCTCCAAGCTCCGGTTTTAATGAATAATGAGTAAAACTGAAAATGATACAAAACATGTGTATTCAATATTCAATATCTGAAGAAATATACGATTAAACAGATGAAAAAGTATCCATCAGTAGCTGATCAGTAGACACATAGAAGGCAGCATGGTTTTATCAAATAAAGATAGATTTATCAGAAATTACCAAATAATGTCACTAAATTTACAATCTACTTCAAGTAAGCAATTATTAAACTTACGGACGATGCTTTTCAAAGGCTTTAACATACAGGATGTAGAAAGATGATAATTCAGCAAATAACTCAAAATGTGCTGCTGCTTATCAAGATGGTTGTCCTGGTTGCTATGGCTGTCATAAATTAAACAATACAGCATAGCTGTCATAGCGACTCCACATCAGAAAGAACCACTAGATGGCACTAAACTGCCTATACTAACTAACTAAAATTGGCAGAGGCAGAACACTCCCCGTCTGGCATCTGTAAGATGTCACATTAACTTGAATCTAGAGAAAAGGATACATTTACTCTTCTTTTCCCATCATCAGGCCTGAGAAACTTCTTGATTGTTCCTTCTTTTGTCACCTTTAACTCCACTTTCCGGACTTTCTCATCTTGACCAGGAAAAATGGCTGTGATGACTGCCATGGGCCAAGTATTATGAGCTGTGCTTGAGCATCCCACAGCAGGGCGAGGTCACCCTAATTGAATGTTACGCTGTTCATCTTGCCACTTTCGGCCTTGTTTGCAGTGTTTGGAGGTACTCTGCTCTCCACCTGTTCCAGAACCTGTTGGCCATATTCTGCACCTGCATCCATTAACGTTTGTAGAGATCCTTTTCGCCAAAGTCTCCAGGCGGCGCCAGAAAGTTGCTCTTTTGAGTAAGTAATGCGGAAGGTGTTAAGAGGAAGGGCATGTCTGGATCAGTTTTGATAGGGACAAGCAGTCTGGCATTCATGATGGCGGACACTTCGGCCATCAAGGTGCACAGGACTTCATGTGAAAGAGCTATCTTAGTCTGCATCAACATGGAATCTAGTATTTTACGAGCCACTCCTATCATGCGCTCCCAAACCCCTCCCATGTGAGAGGCATGGGGGGGATTGAATTGCCATGTACAGCCTTCTTGGCTGAAGTAGCTTTGGACACTTGGTTCTTTCATCACCTTATCAAATCCAAGCTCCTTGCTGGCTCCAATGAAATTAGTGCCACAGTCAGAGTGGAGTGTCTTTGCTGGGCCCCGGATGGCAAAAAACCTTCTAATAGCATTGATGCAGCTTGAGCTATCCATAGACTCAATGACTTCAATATGGATGGCACGAATGCTCATACAAGTGAATAGTACTGCCCAACGTTTGCTCTGGGCCTGCCCACCTCTGGTTCGGCGGGCAGTTATGTTCCATGGGCCGAAAACATCCAATCCAACATGAGTGAATGGTGGTGACACACAGAGACGTTTTTCAGGCAAATCTGCCATCTTCTGCCTCTCTACACTGCCACGAAGCTTCCTGCAGAAGATGCACTTGTGTAACACCTTACTAATGCATCTCTTCCCACCTACTAGCCACAGTCCTGCTGCACGTATGGCTCCTTCAGTAAAGTGACGCCCTTGATGGACGACTCTCTCATGATGATGGCGTATCAGAAGTAAAGAGATGTGATTGCCACCAGGTAAGATAAGGGGATATTTCTCATTATTGCCCACCTGTGCATTAGTTAGTCTGCTACCAACTCTAATCATGTCGTCTTCATCCAAGAAGGGATTCAGCTTTGAAAGTGGACTGTTTTTAGACACTGTGCTGTTTTGAGATAGTGCCTTGTTCTCTTCAGGAAAGGCCACCTTTTGCACAGACTGAATGATTATTTTTTTTGCTTGCGACAGCTCTTCAGCTGTAGAGTGTTGATTACAGCGATGCCATCCTTTGCATTTTGCGTCTTTCCCAGCACAAGCAGACTTGAATGAACGGGCCACATGAATGAGAGATGCAACTGCTTTAAGGAGGGTGGTCCATCTTGAGAATCTCTCAAAACGTTCAGGGCTAAGCCGTTTTAGACTTGTTTGAGTGACATATGTTGCTGCTTCAGGCCGGATGTCAGCATCGCAATCTGGATCAATCAGGTGAAACGGGTCCTGATTGGTTGTGCTCAAGTCATGCTGTTTGCGTAGGAAAGCTGGTCCTGTCAGCCAGGAAGTACTCGCCAGCTGTGAAGTTGACACTGACCTTGAAGCATGGTCTGCTGGATTATGCTCAGTAGACACATAATGCCACTGCTCTGGTCTGGTGAATTGTCTTATTCTTTGTACTCTATTATGCACATACACATAGAAGCGTTTGGTTTCATTGTATATGTATCCTAGAACAACTTTACTATCACAGTAGAAGTGTATGGCATCTGGCTCAAAGTCGATCTCTTCCACGATGAGTTCAGCCATTTCTACTGCTAGCACTGCAGCACACAATTCAAGTCGTGGTATTGTGAGGTCTACTTGCGGAGCTAACTTTGCCTTTCCTAGGATGAATCCAAGCTGGTAGGCCCCATCCTCACTGATGGTTTTGAGGTAGGCAACAGCACCAATAGCCTTGGTGGATGCATCTGAAAATATGCAGATCTCTTTTCTTTTAGCTTTTGACAGGGACTGTGTTGTATAGGTCCGAGGCACATGGAGCTCCTTAAGGTCTTTTAGTGAACTACGCCATGTTTCCCATTCTATCCTCTTATGTTCAGGCAGAGGCGAGTCCCATTCCATGCTGTCCACTGAGAGTTCCCTAAGCAAGAGCCTTCCCTGTATTGTCACAGGTGCTACAAAGCCAATAGGGTCATACAGGCTATTTGCAGTTAACAGTACGCCACGTCGTGTGTAAGGCTTGTCGTTCTCTGACACCTGAAAGCTGAATGTGTCTGTAACAATTTCCCATGTAAGCCCAAGGCTGCGTTGTGTGTGTGTTGTTTCTCCATCAAGATCGAGATCCTTTACATCTTTGGCATGATCCTCTTTGGGGAAGGCCTTCAAGACATCAGTGCTGTTAGAGGCAATTTTGTGCAGCCTCAGGTTCGACTCAGATAACAAGGCTTGTGCTCTCTGAAGAAGATGAATGGCTTCAGCTTCTGTGGGCAGTGAGACGAGCCCGTCATCCACATAGAAATTACGCTCTGTGAAGTGCCCAGCAGCAGTGTCATACTCCTGTTCACACTCTCGGGCAGCTCGTCTCAGTCCATATGTCGCCACGGCAGGAGAAGGGCTGTTGCCGAAGACATGGACTTTCATACGGTATTCTAATATGTCCTTTGTCAGATCATTGTCACGATGCCATAAGAACCTCAAATAATCTCTGTGGTCCTCTCTCACCATGAAACAGTGAAACATCTGTTGGATGTCTGCTGTTATGGCCACTAGCTCCTTCCTGAAGCGGATCAGGACACCTAACAGGCTGTTATTTAAGTCTGGCCCGGTAAGCAGAACATCGTTAAGAGAAACACCATAATGTTGTGCACTGGAGTCGAAAACAATCCTGATCTGGTCAGGCTTCTTTGGGTGATATACGCCAAATGTCGGTAAGTACCAACATTCTTGATCCTCTCGAAGTGGTGGTTCAACCTCAGCATGATCATTGTCGAAGATTTTCTGCATGAAGCCTATAAATTGTTCCTTCATTGTAGGTTTCTTCTCCAAAGTGCGGCGCAGAGAGGAAAGACGACTGAGAGCCTGTTGCTTATTATTAGGAAGGCGTGGCCGGGCGTGTCTGAAGGGTAAAGGTGCGACCCAGCTGTTGGCCTCATCTTTATACATGTGTTCATCCATCATTTTCAGAAATTTCCCATCTTCTATAGAAAGAGCGAGTTTGTTGTCATCTTTAGTTTTCTGAAAGACCAGTTTCCCTAAAGTTTTTTCTTTAGCTCTGTTTGTCTGTGTGTGAGAGATTTCTTTAATTTGTATGTGACCAGGGCATGGAGTGAATAATGAAGGGCGTCCATTTTCCAGCACATTAGTCTTTGCACTGTAGACATTTGGCTTATGGGCATTTCCCAGGCACATCTCCCCTACTAAGACCCAGCCTAGATCTAGCCTCAGAGCAAAGGGGGCATCATTAGGGCCATTGATATGTTGTCTGACCTTATGTGCTCTGAGCACGTCTCTGCCTAGTAGTAGGAGGATGTGAGCATTTGGATCTAGCTGTGGGATTTGTAATGCGATAGACTTTAAGTGTGGATGTTGCAGGGCCACTTCGGTTGTCGGTATTTCCGCCCTGTTATCAGGTATCTCATTGCATTCAATCAGAGTGGGGAGTGCAAAGCTGTTACCACCACTAATTGGTTCTATATGAAAACCTTCAGCTCTTCTGCCGCATGTATCCACTACGCCAGCACAGGTCTTCAAGGAGTATGGAGCTTCGGTGTCATAAACACCAAAAAGATAAAAAAATTCAGACCATTGCCAATGACCTGTTGCTCTGATCATCGAGCATAGCGTACATTCTTGCAGCCATTTCAGGTTTCCCGTGTGGATAAACTTTAACGAGACAAATTTTGGCACATGACCTCCCAGCGCGGCCTTCTCCACAGACCTCCATGCAGTTTGCGCTGACATTGGTAGGTTGATTTTGTTCTTCTCCCTCCCCGCCATCCTTTACATAAGGCACGGCAGTCTGTGATGACCAGGGGGGTGGGCCTGGATGCAGAGCACTGATATGACTTCCACTGTCACACTCCACACATTTCAGAATAGCTTTACACTGTTTTGCTAGATGAGAGTTAGAAGCGCAGCACTTAAAGCATATGCCTTGCTCTTTTAGAAATGCTTTTCTTTCATTTAGCGTCTTAAGTCTAAAGCCTCTGCATTTCTTAAGGGGGTGGGGTTTATTGTGGATAGGGCAGTGCTTAGCCACATCATCCATCTTACTGGTGTCAGCGTCATGGCTAGTAGGATAATCTACATCTATCTTATGCACTGTCACAGGTAGTGCTGCCGCGATTAGTCGACTTAATCGACCTAATCGACCATGTAAATTAGTCGACGGCAATATTTTAGTCGAAGAGTCGTTTTACTATTGACCACCTATTTATTTTTGGTCTCCCGTCTCAAATGGCTCACTGTAATGTTATTAACTCTTGAAAAGGACGACTGTCTTTGGATGTTAAACAGGCTACTTAGACTTTGGCAGTCATGTTTTAAACCCTGCTAAGGTCGCAAGTGGAAACGCATGTAGCAAAGCTGCATGCCTGCCTGCTTTCAGCGCGATTCATTATTAGGCAGTTAAGCGGGGGACCTTAAGCTAGTACGCTAGTCCACACTCTGACTAATATAGTATTGTAACAAACTGCACAGTTTGTCTTAGAATGGGTTTATTGGTAACGCACCAAAACACACGAACGTCACTACACAGGCAAAACAAAGGAAGTCAATGAAACAAGCACGATACACAAACAGGGTAGTCACATACAATACACGGGGTAAACACATGAGGTACAACATAAAGAAAGACTATACCAGCTAACACATACATGACAAGGTAAACGCAATTACTCATACTAAAACCAACATTAACATTACACACACACATACACTGCACAGCATTATGGGAGCACAGTCATCAACAGCTAGGCTCAGATCATTACACAGCCCCCCCGAGACTTAGTCCATGTCCCCTTGACTCCGTCTTACCCCTCGATCAGTCCATGAGCCTGGCTGGGATCACGGCGCTGGCGTTGTGGGCCCAGCTGTCGCGGCGGTGACTTCGGTGAAGGCTGCGGTGGTGCGGTGTTAGAGCCACAGCTCCATTGTCAACAAGTTCCACAGAGTCAGTGTCAAAGTCTCCCGCGACCCTCAGCTGAGGCCAGGGGTCGATCTGGGGCCAGTCGATCCGCGGTGGAGAGCCACAACTCTCCGGCGGCAATCAGTCTCACCACGATGGACCCATCGAGACAGCTTCTCTAAGACATCATGCGGTCCTACCCACTGACTAGTGAGTTTGGGAAATGCCTTTCTTTCTCTCGGGGCAGTACACCCAAACTTTATCGCCGGGCTGGAACTCCTGGCCACGACAGCAACTCGTGTACTCCTTTCAGTCTCTCGCGTAGCTGCTTGTAGTATTCCAGCCCTGGCTTACCTCCAATCTCCGCTTCCGGAGGCGAACCGAACACCAAGTCCACTGGCGTGCGTAGCTCTCGCCCGAACATCAGAGCTGCCGGTGTGCATTTCGTTGACTCTTGCACCGCTGTCGCGATATGCCCAGAGCACCAGGGGCAAGTGTAAGTCCCAGTCCTTTTGTCGGCGGTCGGCCAATATGGCCAGCTGCACTGCTAGAGTCCGATTAAACCGTTCCACCAGCCCGTCGCTTTGTGGATGCAGAGGTGTCGTTCTCGTTTTCCGGATGCCCATGCGCTGGCAAACCTCAGCAAACACCTCTGCCTCGAAATTCCGCCCTTGGTCGCTGTGGAGCTCTTCCGGTGCCCCGAACCGGCAGAACATCTCAGTGACCAGTCTGTCGCTGTCGTGTGGGCTCTGATCTGGCACCGCGATATGCCTCCGCCACTTAGTGAAATAGTCCATGGCCACGAGCACGTGGCGATTTCCCCCGCTCTGTGACTGGCAGTGGGCCCATGACATCGACGGCTACCCGCTCCATGGGAGCCCCGACTGCGTATTGCTGCAGCGGAGCGTGCGAGCGTCGCGTGGGGCCCTTCTTCGCTGTGCAGGCGTCAGAGCAGTGAACATGCAGTTCAACATCCAGCCTGCATCCCCGGCCAATAGAAGTGGCCTCTCAGCTGACGAAGAGTCTTTGCAATGCCAAAATGAGCCGCCCCCACTGCCCCATGCACATGTTCCAGTACACAGGCTCGTAATCCAGCAGGAACCAGCAACTGGAAAATGTCAGATTGCCTATCGGGAGCTCGCCAGTGTCTATACAACAGTCCTTGACGTGCTACTATTCCCGGCCACTGTGAATAAATCGCTTTGGTCTCTGGATCGAGTGCTGATACATCAGTCCATGGCGGTCGCTGACCGGCCGATCCATGACCACACTCGCCGCGGATTGCGCCTTCCGGATCTCCTCCCTCGACATCACGTCCACCGGCGACTGCGCGTCCGTGGCCCCAGCTGCCGCTCTGCAGTGCTGCGTTGTGGCGTTGGGCTGCGGTGCGTTGTCTCCGGTCTCTCGATCACTGTAGCTGGTAGCGGAAGGTGGCGAGACGACCTCGGGGTGCTGTTGGCGAGCGTTGACTCTCTCGCTGGCGTGAAGCTGGCGAAGCGGTGGTTTCTCTTGATGACGCCGGGCGCTGGCGAAGAGTCTCGCTGGCGTGCTGCTGACGAAGCGTTGGCTCCCTCAATGGCGTGCTGTTGGTGAGCGTTGACCCTCTTGTTGGCGCGACGCTGGCTAGCGTTGAAAACAGTGACTCTCTCTCTCTCTGCCAGCGGTGATGCAGCCTGTAGCCGACGAGCGGGCTCCGGTTGAGCCGCGGCCAGGCTCCTCTCCTCCCTCCGGTGGCAGTGTTGGCACTGGTCTGCTGCACACGGACACCTGGACAGGGCGTCTGCGTTGCTGTGAAGGCGACCCGCTCGGTGTCGAATCTCCATGTCGTAGTCCTGGAGCGCCTCCAACCAGCGAGCCAGCTGGCCCTCTGGTTCTTTGAAGTTCAGCAGCCAGGTGAAGCGGCGTGGTCCGTTCTCAGCAGGAACCGTTTGCCGTAGAGGTAGGTTCGGAAATGGCGCACTGCCACCACCACAGCCAACAGTTCTCTGCGTGTCACGCAGTAATTCTTCTCCGCTCGGTCCAGTGAGCGGCTGAAGTATGCGACCACTTGCTCGCCCTGCTCGCCTGATTGTGAGAGGACGGCGCCGACGCTGACGTCGCTGGCGTCAGTATCCAGGATAAACGGCAGTCGAGTGTCAGGGAAGGCGAGCACCGGGGCCTTGCATAGCGCCCTCCTCAGCCGCCGGAATGCCGCGTCGCACTCTCGTGTCCACTCGAAGAGCTGGCCTTTGTGCGTCAATCGATGCAGCAGGCTGGCGACTGTAGCAAAGTCCCGGTGAAGCGCCCGGTAATATGACGCCAGGCCCAGGAAGCTCCGCAGCTCAGCACCGTCGCGTGGAACAGGCCAACGCCTCACCGTCTCCCACCTTAGCTGGGTCGGGTGGCCACTCGGCGGCCCCACAACATGGCCTAGGAATCCGGTTTACCTCGGAACAGGTGGCACTTTTTCGGGTGCAGTTTGAGCCCAGCACCCGATTATGGCGTCGAACACCTTTTCCAGATGTCCTATGGCACCGTGAAGTCTGTTGCATGACACAGGATGTCGTCCAGGTAAACCACGCAGCATGTTAGTGGAATGCCCGCCAGGACACGCTCCATCAGCCGCTCAAAGTTAAGCTGGCCCGTTGCATAGGCGAATGGAAGTACCGGAACTGCCACAGCCCTTGCCCGATGGTAAACGCTGTCTTCGGCCCGAAGCTTCGGGGCTAGCTCAATCTGCCAGTAGCCACTCGCGTAAGTCCAGCGAAGCTAAACCAGCAGGAGCCGGCAATGCTGTCCAGCACATCGTCAATCGGGGAGGCGGGTAGGAGTCTTTCCGGTTACCTGATTGAGGCGCCTGTAGTCAACACAGAACCGCCCGCGAGCCGTCCTTCTTCCGGACGAGTACAGCCGGCGCAGCCCAGGGACTACTGCTTGGCTCTATCACTCCTGCTGCGGCCATTTCCTTGATCTTTTCTTCAGCTGCTTGTCGTTTGGCAAACGGTAAGCGATGAGGCTGAAGTCGAATGGGCCGAGCATTTCTGGTGTCGATATCGTGTTGGACCAGGCTCGTTCGGGTGCAGTCCTCATCTCTTGCAGCGAAGATGTCGGTGTACGCTGCTAGTAGTCTCCGCACCTGGCTACCCTGTGCTTCACTCAGCCCCTCACAGCTACGAATGCAGAGTTCATTTACGGCTTGCCTTGTTTCTAAAGAGGGCCGCGCTCTCTGAGCGGAGAGTGGTGTTTGCTCAACCCGCTCTCTTGGCTCCTCCCTGGTGAGCGTGAGCTGAGCAGTGGCGGCCTCAGCGAGCGGACCTGGATGAGACCTGTTGTTTTCGCGGGCTTGAGTTTCGCGGGCTTGTGTGGGAGGGGCGGGAGTCTGGTATGACGAAAATACTCTTTGCGAAGTTAAGCTTCCCGCGGACTTGTGAGGAGCGAGTTGGAGAGTTCTTCGTCGCGCCAGTTCTCCGCACTTCATGCTCTGTTTTCCCCGCCGTGTGCAACACTACGCTGCTCGTCCCCAAGTGTAGTGTGAACCGGGAAATGTCCACCACAGCCCCCCATTTCTCTAGCACGTCCAGGCCGAGAATGCAATCATCCTGAATGCTAGCCAACCAAAGCCGGCGGCTCGCCGTCTCACCGTTGATGCACATGCACACCACTTTTTGTCCATACAGTTCCGCTCGCTCTCCGGTAACTGTTGTGATGCGCGTTTTCTTCCTTTTCCAGCCTCTGGGTCTGGCTACCAGCATGCCGGGTAAGAGACCGGGGCGCACAAGCGAGATGGTGGAGCCAGTATCGATCAAGGCGCGACACCGAGTCCCATCTAGTGCGCAGTCCACATACAGTCCTCTGGTTTGGCCGAGCCGGCCCAGCCGTATGCAATCCATAGCCCCTCCCCGCCCGTGCCACCTTCTTTTTAGTAACTGGGCTGAAAGCGGCGAGGGGTGCCGGGGCTGGGCAGTACCATGCGATGTGTCCCGGCTCACCACACTGGTGGCATCCGTCTCTGCTGGCCGGCCTCTTCCACTCGCGTGGGCGGCGTTGTGGTGGCTGTGCCGTGGTCTGCCGCGTCACCTCCAGTTCCTCCCCGTCTTCCTCCATCGATGTCTGGCGTGCAATGCCTCGACTCTGTTGTGCGGAAGATGTTTTCCACCCGTTCGGCTTCCGCGAGAGCCGCGGACAGCGAGCTGGGGGCGCTCAGGCTGGTTTCCAGCGCTCCAGTGTGGGTTCAAGTGGCAGGATGCTGCCATCAGCCCGATTCGTTCCCTCCTGTGGCCGGGGGCAGGTCTCTTCGTTACAGTCACGCTGCAGGCTGGCTCCGTCTGCTGGGCCCAGCAGCTGGCCATGGGTGAGCGTGCTGTCGAAGAGCCTTGCCAGGGTATCAGTTGCAGCTTTCTCCTCCCGCCCAGTAGGGATTGTCATCCCACTTCTAACACCAATGTAACAAACTGCACAGTGTGTCTTAAAAATTTATTGGTTACGCACCAAAACACACGAACGGCACTACACAGGCAAAACAAAGGAAGTCAATGAAACAAGCACGATACACAAACAGGGTAGTCACATACAATTCACGGGGTAAACACATGAGGTACAACATAAAGAAAGACTATACCAGCTAACACATACATGACAAGGTAAACGCAATTACTCATACTAAAACCAACATTAACATTACACACACACATACACTGCACAGCATTATGGGAACACAGTCATCAACAGCTAGGCTCAGATCATTACAGTATTGTGGAAATTGCAATAAATGAAGTGAAGAGAGTGGCTCACGTTGACAACGCCACGGCGTGTCATTTATTCATTCATACAAAAAAAAAACGTTAAAATGAATATGCGCTGCCCGTGATACCAACAATCAAGGTGCGCGTTATTTCCCATGTTCAGTAAGTCACGATGCATAGGATATTTTTTTGCGTTCAAGCCAACAGATAAAGTGAGGTATCCTATGTGGTAAGACGAGAGTCACAAGAAGTGCCTGTAGCCTACTTGTTTTGAACATGCTGACATTTGCAAAGTCCTCAACTCCTGTCGCCTTTCAAAGTTGGCTAGACCATCGTTTCTCAAACTTTGGGCCGCGGACGAGCACCGGCCGCAACGTGGACACTGCTGGTGGAGGAAATTATTCCCGGGCTTAAGCCTGATAATTTGCTGCGTAATTGATCAAGGAACCCAGGACCGACAGAAAAAGAAAACAAACGTTTCTGCAATCAGTGTCATCAAACATACAGTAGAGGCATACAATTAAATTGTGGTATGAGCGTTCATTCAATGCATCTTGGCGTCTTGAGCGAAACTGAAACCACTTTCGATAACGTTGGTAGCAAAGCTCCGATTCACCTATTGGAAGGCTATTTAATTATGAAACAACATTTAATAGAACAATGTGGATTTATGAAACTTCCATAAAAACAGAGCACAGACTAATACACTATCTAGCATTGTATTGTATAGTCAAATTTGAATAACATGGCCAAAAGCTATTGTGGCATAATTAAATATCATGTCAATATTCTTTCCATTTGCCTATCAGTGTATGATGCTTGCATGAGGGAAACATCCCAAAACAATGGCACCCATATAATTGCTGTTGTTTTGAGAAGTATTTATCATGTAACCATGCAAAAGCAATGAAACTATTGTAATTATATTTTACATTGGTAAAGCAGTCCTCTGTTTTCACAGACTTTTTGCACTTTAAACATTGGCTGCTTTGAAGTGCATGTATAACAATATAGCATAACAATAATAATTGTGATGTGATATAATGATAATTTGATGGGGGGTGGGTTCATGTAGGTGCCATGATCGGCCCTCAGGTCAAAGAAGTTTGACAAACATTGAACATTGTCCATGTCCATTGCAACACTGGCATACAAATAAAGTACAGTAAACAGTTGACTTATTAATAAGCTTCTAACAAAAGTAGAGTGAACTATATTTTATGTTTCCCCTTCAGTTGAGTTCAAAATAAAATGGACACAACGAAATAACAAACACTTGATTTAAAAAAAAAAATGAGTCGTTTAGATTAGTCGACTGATCGAAAAATTAGTCGAAAGATTAGTCGTTAGAAAATTAGTCGTTAGTGGCAGCACTAGTCACAGGTATTTTCGTCTTGAATTTTGATGTAGACCTGTCATGCGAATTGAAGCTTGTGCTGGCCAGAGCAAAGCTTGGGTCATTTCTTATTTTTGCATTAAGGCAGACAAAATCAGTGAAGAAAGAGAATGGAGGGTAAGTGACATTGTGGTCTCTTTTGAATTTAGACCCTTGGTATATCCATTTTTCTTGTAGTCCAAAGGGCAGCTTCTCCACAATGGGGTTAATGCCACGGGCTGTGTCTAGCACTGTGAGCCCTGGTAGATATCCATCTTCCTTTGCGGAGAGTAGCTCCATTAAAAGATCCCCCAACTCTCTTAGTTTATGGTAGTCCCTATTAGAAATGTGGGGAAAGTTGTCTAGTTTCTTTAGAAGAGCCTGCTCAATAGCTTCCGGAGAGCAGTAGACTTCCTCCAGCCGTGCCCAGACCATTTGCAGGGCAGCAATGGGATTCCCTATGTGGACAGACCGAAGCCGTTTGACATAGTTGGAGGATTCTTTGCCCAGCCATTTTGTAAGCAGATCTAACTCTTCGCTTGCAGATAGCTTCAGGTCATTGATGGTATTTAAGAAGGATGACCTCCATGCCCTGTATGACTCTGGACAATCGTCAAATTGTTTTAGGCCTGTGCTGACAATTTCCCTGCGTGCCAGATATCTAGCCATATTTATCATGTCGTCAGGTGGACGTTGCTTAATTAGTGGTAGCGTGGGTATGTAGGGAGAATACGGAAATCCATTTGATCCTAGTGGGATGTCAGGTTGTGGTTTGTAATGTGCTTTCTCTCTGTTAACAGTTGTAGGCCTTGTAGAAGGACTAAAATCTTGTGTGTGTAAGTGTGAAAATGGGTTCTGGTATGATCCCTGCGGCTGCTGTGGTATTTTAGAACTGTGAATGTATCCTCCTGTAGTGAGTGGTGGCTCTCCATGTCCTATGCGGGCCTCAGGCACATAATGTTTGGTAGCACTGACTGGCTCTGTATCTGGGGTTGTCATGGATAATGTGTGTACATAGTCTCTTGTACACTCCTCTACACTCTCTGAAGAGAATGGATGGCTCTCCTAGGCCACTGCAACCATCTTGGCTTATTATATGTGGTGCTGAGGATTCCTCATTTGCCCATTCTGCTGCAGCTTCCAGCACTTCAGCCTCTGCTATTGCAGCAGCAGCCTCTTTTTCCAGACTAAGGGCCTCTAGATTTGCTTCCAGTCTAGCTTTGTCTACTTTCATTGCAACCTCTTTCTCTGCAAAGGCTGCACAAGCTTTAGCCGCTTCCGCTTTGGCGCGGGCGGCTGCTGCAGACGATTTTGGTGCTCTTGAACAGCCAGAGTGATGTGATTGTTTGTCTGACATACCTCCGTTGTTGTGTTAGTTTACCTCTTTGAGAGACGTCCTTTTACTGTACTGTCCTCCCTGTGTGTATCGAACACAATTTGACAGCCAGCCTAACTCCTTCAAGAAAACTCGCGAGTCAGGTTTTAGCCTCCAAGCTCCGGTTTTAATGAATAATGAGTAAAACTGAAAATGATACAAAACATATGTATTCAATATTCAATATCTGAAGAAATATACGATTAAACAGATGAAAAAGTATCCATCAGTAGCTGATCAGTAGACACATAGAAGGCAGCATGGTTTTAAGAAAGATTTATCAGAAATTACCAAATAATGTCACTAAATTTACAATCTACTTTAAGTAAGCAATTATTAAACTTACAGACGATGCTTTTCAAAGGCTTTAACATACAGGATGTAGAAAGATGATAATTCAGCAAATAACTCAAAATGTGCTGCTGCTTATCAAGATGGTTGTCCTGGTTGCTATGGCTGTCATAAATCAAACAATACAGCATACGTTAGACCGGCACATCCGGGAACTTGACTCGTGACAAACGTTCCCGCCCCTTTCGGGGGGAAAACAAACAACACCTCTCATTAACTCCAACGCAAATTAGGGTCAATAAACGTAATTAAATACAGAAATCGCAGGAGTAAATAATAACAAAAAATACCACAAATCAATATGACCACTCAATACATAACCACTTTGTCGGTCGTTGACCGTGAAAGATACCTACAAAAGCTTAATTCAATTAATATAAAAACATGTCCCTTCAGTCTCCCGAGTAGGCTACGAAGTGGTGCAACAACCCCACTCAGTGACCAGAAGTGTCACTTCTCTTCTTCTCTTCTTATGGCTTGTAGCCATCATTTTCTTCTGTCAGGATTTTTTTTGAGGACATGGTAGGCAAAAGAAACTCAGGGAGGGGTTCTTAGCTGTGTGGTTGGTACATGTCTACCGGTTCACTCTGGCTTGTTCTGAGGGAATGTTTTCCCCTCAAAAGGGGCATGGCGCAAACAACCTGCTCTGTGTGACGCGGGTCCGGTTGTAAGTATAGCTGTCATAGCGACTGCACATCAGAAAGAACCACTAGATGGCACTAAACTGCCTATACTAACCAACTAAAATTGGCAGAGGCAGAACATTGCCCATCCAAGCTCCTTTGATGTGCAGGACTGCTGTCTTTTCATCTATCAGAGCTCGCAGGTATGAACCAAGATAGGCTGAAAGTTTTGTGCAGAAAAGTTTCCCACACCATTGGGAACAGTGTGTTTGTAAGGTCCCATATTCACAACATTTTACCGCAGGACTAGCGGAGCTTCCCCCCCTGTATGCATATACTCATCATCTCAACATGCTTTGGGGGGAGCTGGGGGTAGAAGAGCCACTGGGGGCTGGTGGGGCTTTGGGGGGAGTTAAGGGAAGAAGAGCCATTGGGGGCAGGTAAGGCTTTGGGGGGAGTTAAGGGAAGAAGAGCCATTGGGGGCAGGTGAGGCATAAGTAGCCGCATCCCAACCACATGTGGGTCCAAGTGCATAAGATAAGGACCTGAGTTTGATTCTGACCTGTGGTCATGTTCCTCTCTCTCTCTCTCTCCTGTCCTATCTGCATATGGCAAAAAGCCAAAATGCTGCTGTATGATCATATTTCCACTACGTGGATGTACAGTGTTCCATATAATGGCCTTGTCTGCATGTCCTGTGATACTGTGAACACCATATCTCACAGCAAAGTCTTAAAAGTACAGCAGTCTTAAATGTTCCAGAGGACTGCATTGTGTACCTCCCAATGCCTCCCATGTATGCAGATTTGTCAATTGTCTCATAATACAGGTTAGATTTATGCTATGTGAGACCATTCCAGTCTCACATTTATTGCCTTACTGGGCCCTGCATGAGTGAATTTTAAATCAACATATTTAAAGGCACCCTTTACCTTACATAACGTTTCCAAAATAATTTTGCTGGCATAACCTCATAACATGACGAACAGCACTTCTGCCATTGTCTGGGCAGCCCTCTATTCACCTTATTCACATGGCGGCCATTGTAATCCAAAACGAGGCTACAGGGTCCATGAACCATATTGTTGTGTTCAATGTACCCTGTAGCCTTGTTTTAGTTTACACAATGTTTTCGGGTAGGAACACTGTAGCCTGACCTTGCACAACGAAATAGCATAGGAAGAACACACAAACCATCCTTCTTCTCCACAAATGCCTTAACATTGTTTTCTGGTCTTTTGTAAAAGTTATTGTGCCATCAATATCTCCTACAACACTCATTAGCAAAATCTAAGAGATGCGTAGGCTTTAGGAAAAAACTGATAGCCTATATCCCCTCTGTTTTAAAAAATAATAGCATCGTATTTTGTCATTTTTGGTGAATACATGCATTCCGTTAGGATATTGAACATATTTAACATTCTCTAACCATCGTGATTTCGAATTGGTGCAGTTTTCAGCACAAAAACTCAGAGAATGAATGTCTAATAGGAAGAGAATTAGCACTGTCTGGTTACTTCCGGTTTCTGGACTGGTTGTAGTTCCTCCTCAGATTCCACTTGAGGGCGCTCGCAGGCGAGTGCAGAATGCATGGAGGTCTATGGAGCTTTACCCCTCAATATCCACTTTTCTCTGGATATAATTTTTTGAGTAGTAATTTGAATGTTGCATTCGCTAGGAGAGGCAAAGAAAATACACACTGTTGATTGTTATATTTTTTGAAGTCACGTAAGTCTTCTAAAAAGCCTTTCAAATATGTCAATGACGTCATTCATTAGCACAATGCTAGCGTGATATGGGCAACAACGACCCAACCTGTAAGAAATGAAAAGGACATAAGTACTCATTCATTCAACTTTAGATCTAAAATCTATATTGAACCTGCATAAACTACAATAAAATCTACGATTCTTCTACGACAAGCAGGTGAAAGAGATACATTTAGCCGTCTAGCTCTATAGACCCCCATTCAACCTGCACTCGCCCGCGATCACCCCCAGTGAAATTCTAATGGAACTGCAACCAATGTCGATACAATGATGAATGAATAATAGGGGGAGAACCGCCACTCTCGGGAAACTTCCGGTTTCTGAACTGGTTGCAGTTCCTAAACTGGTTCCACATGAGGGCGCTCACGAATAAGTGCAGAATGAATGGAGGCCTATGAAGCTGTACCCCTCAAATCCACTTTTCTCGGGATATAATTGTTTGCCCAGAAATTCGAATGTTGCAGTCAAAAGAGGGGGCAGAGAAAATACAAACCGCTGAGTATTATATTTTTTGAGTCACTTATTTGTTCTAAAAAGCCTTTCAAATGTGTCAATGACGTCGTTCATTAGCAGAAAGCTAGTGTGTTGTGGGCAACAACGACCCAACCTGTAAGAAATCGAAAGGACGTGACTACTCGTTCATTCAACTTTTGACCTATAATCCATATTGAGCTTGCAGAAACCACAATCAAATCTTCAATTTCTCAACGACAACCAGGTGAAAGAGACAAATTTAGCCGTCTAGCGCCATTAGACCCCCATTGTTTTTGCACTTATTCGTGATCGCCCCTAGCGGAACTGCAACATATTGCAGGTACAATGGAGTTAATAGGGAGTGATCCGGCTCTCCGTAAACGGGCTCTGGTAAAACAAATAAAAAAAGTAATGATTTAAGCTACAACGTCGCCTGCAGATAGGCCCCCGTGCTTTCACCTTCTTCTATGTTCACAGTTTATGTGACTTTATAAATAAAAAAAAACATTCTCGGAGGGCTCTGATAAAAAATAAATGAGCAACTGGAAGTTGTTGAGTTGACCCGGAAATACTGTTCATAATTATGCGAGGCATACAGTCTATGGTGCGAGGTGAATGAATGGTGCTGTGTTAGCGTGTACGTAAGAGTAGAATTGAGGTTTTGACAATATAAGTCATCCTAACAGAAGACAAACGAAGTAATAGTGCCAGGCTGTTTGTGCAGTAATGATTGAACCCAAGAAACGTGCTGCCGATATGGCAGTGGTCCCAGCTGCTGTGAAGAGGCCGCGCAACGAGCTTGTAGCCGCCGTGCAGTCCCAACAACTCATGCCTACGGGACCTCCGCGCTGTTCCAGCCTCGAGGCTCCGATCATGCTACTCTCTGGGCATGATGGGGAGATTTACGGCTGCAAATTTCACCCCAATGGAGCCACACTAGCCTCGGCCGGCTATGACCGCCTCATCTTGATGTGGAACGTGTATGGAGACTGCGAGAACTACGCGACGCTAAAGGGACACAGTGGAGCAGTTATGGAACTTCAGTACAACACAGACGGGAGTCTGCTGTTCTCCGCCAGCACCGATAAGACGGTGTGTATCTGGGACGCAGAGACAGGTGAGCGTGTGAAACGTCTGAAAGGCCATACCTCCTTCGTTAACTCTTGTTACCCTGCCCGCCGTGGCCCTCAGCTTGTGTGCACGGGAAGCGACGATGGCACCGTGAAGTTGTGGGACATCCGAAAGAAGGCATCAGTTCACACTTTTCAGAACACCTACCAGGTGCTCAGCGTCACCTTCAACGACACCAGCGACCAGATCATGTCCGGAGGCATTGATAATGACATTAAGGTTTGGGACCTGAGACAAAATAAGTTGATATACAGCATGCAAGGTCACGGGGACTCCGTTACAGGACTCTGTCTTAGCGCAGAGGGATCCTACCTGCTCTCCAACTCCATGGACAACACCGTGCGGGTATGGGATGTCCGGCCATTTGCTCCGAAGGAGAGGTGAGGACACCACGTTCTTGTATACTGTACAATATTTAGTTTGAAATAGAGCCTTTCATGTTTTTTCTTTTCTTGGTTTAAATATACCCATAGAAGAAGTCTTAGTCTTAGTCTTCATAAATGGCTGATGGCAGTCAGAAACGCGCCAGATGTTGTACCCAGGATCCGTAAAGGCCCTCCTTCATGGTCCAAAATGTGCTGCCCGTAGCCGTAGGGGCAGTTGTGGCCTACTGGTTAGCACTTCGGACCTGTAACTGGAGGGTTGCCGGTTCGAACCCCGACCAGTAGTGCCCTTGAGCAAGGCACCTAACCCCTCACTGCTCCCCGAGCGCTACTGTTGATGCAGGCAGCTCACTGCGCCGGGATTAGTGTGTGCTTCACCTCACTGTGTGTACACTGTGTGCTGTGTGTGTTTCACTAATTCACGGATTGGGATAAATGCAGAGACCAAATTTCCCTCAGGGGATCAAAAGAGTATATATACTTATATACTAGCCTGAGTGCCCAACCAAAGAATCAAAGCAGTGAAAACGTCACCAACAAAGCAGCCTTCGCAGGCAACAAGTGGACTTCTTTGGCAAGTGCTTATGCCCATTTGATGCAGGCTTTAAGCAAAGCAAATAGTCTGAATATCCAAGCAGAAACATTGCCAACTAAGCAGCCTTCATGAGCAACAAGTTGGCTACCTCAGGCAGTGCTTAATGTTAAATTGATGCAGTTGATACAGGCTCTAAGCAAAGCCTAAGTGCCCAAACAAAGAACCAAAACGGCAAAAAACATCACCAACAGAGCAACAAGTAGGCTTATTTAGTAAATGCTTATGCCCCGTTGATGTGGGCTCTTAGAAAAGCCAGTAGCCTGGCTCTGTGACCACCCGAAGAACCAAAACAGCAAAAAAAAAAAAAAAAACGAACAGAACAGCCTTCACGAGCATTTTACTGGGGGTTATCAAGAAGGCACCTTCCTTCGTCGTTTCACTGAATTAGGCCCATGACTCATGAATTAGGCTCAACAGTGGTGTTTCTTGTCCCAGACCCACCCCCCTCCACACATTGGGTAGACACAACCAAAGACACCAACAAATACCCCTGAAACACAGTGACTAGTTTTACTAGAGTTAATTCAGGTTCTAAACACGACCCCAAACGTCTGTGAGTGCCTCAGCCATAGCCATTTGCTTGCCTTTTCAGCAGCCTTGTACAACTCCTTGTTCAATTGTAATTGTCATTTTTGTCTTTTATAGCTGTATTTAGGCTACCTTTGCATTTGTCAAAGTCTATACTTTATAGCAAAGTAACATTTTCCTGAAGTATGTTGTTACTGTTGTTGAAGGTGTGTGAAGGTCTTCCAAGGGAATGTTCACAACTTTGAAAAGAACCTTCTGCGTTGCTCCTGGTCTCCGGATGGCAGTAAGATTGCTGCTGGCTCCGCTGACAGGTTTGTGTATGTCTGGGACATCACGTCCCGCAGGATTCTCTACAAACTTCCGGGTCATGCTGGGTCAGTCAATGAGGTCAGCTTTCACCCTGAGGAGCCTATTGTGCTGTCTTGCTCCAGTGACAAACGACTGTACATGGGAGAGATCCAGTGAGACTGATGACATGTCTTTGCAAAATGGAGGGACAGCCGTTGAAGGACATTTGGCGATGTGTTCAGTAGACCTGTGTGTGTTTTTGTATACGTGTGTGTGTACGTATGTGTGTACGCAATGCCATGTGTGTATATGAGAGAATGGAAGACGCTTGACTTTTACATAAGCAATCTCAGCTTTTCTTTTATAAAAGTCTTGTAAACTTGGATGTTTTTGACATCTTTGAATAAACTTGCTAAGGAAATACCAATTTAGGTGTATTATTCTGTCATGTTGGGAATAGCTAACCAAGTACAGTGTTTCCTCTACGTTTATTTCAGCATGGCGGCCCGCCACGGTTTAATTAATACCACCACGGTATTAGAATCAGGGCAGACGCACAATAGTTGCTGTTGCTTTTTAAATAAACCTGCCGACGTATCCTCCCCTCCTGGCTGCCGCTCACATTGCAATTTAACAATAAGTAGCCTAAAACTAGTCAGAGGTTATTATGGCCTGTCCAGTTTCACTTCACATATTATATGTTGTATTGATGTAGCCTATTTAAAACATTAACTTTCTTCTCAGTGTTTCCTCTTCATTTAGCGGTGACACTGCTTCAGAATTAGGGGAGACGCAAAATATTGTCCGGAAGCATAGTAGGCTAAATGCCCTCCGCTGGCTGCTGAAAATTGCAGTTTAACAATAAACAGTATTGCTAATCCGAGGTACCTGTCTAGTTTTATTCCATAAATATATTGTTTTTATAGACATTAGTGGCATGCGCTATCAAGCGCTATGTGCTACGCATGTTTGAATGTGTTTCAGAATTTTATTTGAATTTGCAATTAGGCACTTTACATACTGTGTGTACTGTATTATGATGTCCCACTCTCAGTGCCACATGTTTTCAAGAGTAGTTCTCTAACTTATACAAGGTGTTTCCAGAAAAATCTGCAATTCTGGTTTACAGGAACTATAATTTCAATCATAACCGTGAAACTGATATTAGCAGCATTAAGCAGTAAAACGCAGAAAATCGCAAAGAAGACATTATATAAATATGGGGGTCTATTAGGCCTCACCTACAAGAAATTCAAATGTTAACGTAAATAAGTATTGAACACGTCAAACAATTTTTCAGTAAGTATACTTCCAGTGTGGCTATTCATATTAATTTTTCACCGGACATTAGTATTAACTTAGGTAATCCACACATATATAAAAATCCAAACATTAATGTCTAAAAGTAGTGTTATGAGTAAAAAAGTGGAATGTAGTTAGAGAAATTATCCCTCCTATCTATGCAAATTGATATAAGCTGGGTTAGTACATACTGGTAGGCTATAAAAAGGTTTTTGTTACCAAGGTGTCACACAAGAAACATTTCATGATGGGTAAAAGCAAAGAGCTCTCCCAAGACCTTTGCAACCTTATTCTTGCAAAACATATCAATGGAACTGGTTACAGATGTACTTCAAAACTTCAGAATCATCCAGCAAGCAGTACTGTAGCCATTATCTGCAAATGGAAGGAACATCACTGCGTCATCAGCTGGCCATGCACAGGATCTCCTTGCAAGATTTCTGACCAGGAAAACAGAAGGATAGTCAGAAGAGTAGCCCAAGAGCCAAGGACCACTCGTAAAAAGCTCCAGAAAGACTTGGAGGCAGCAGGTACAATTGTTACAGAGAAAATCATAGGTAATGCACTCCACCGCCATGGCCTCTATGCACGCTCATTCCTCATGACTTTATTGCTGAAGAAAAACATGTCAAAGCTTGTTGAAAGTTTGCTACACAACATTTGGACAATCCTATGAAATACTGAGAGAATATATTCTGGTCAGGCAAGAGCAAAATTGAACTTTTCGGATGTCATACTACACACCATGTTTGGAGGAGAAATGGCACTGTGCATCACCCTAAAAATACCCTACCAACAGTGAGGTTTGGAGGTGGTGGCATCATGGTGTGTCTGTTTTTCATCTCATGGTACTAGCAGACTTAATACAGTTGAAGGAATGATGAATGGAGTCATTTTGTTCTGGGAGAATCTTTACATCCACCAGGATGATGAGGATGAGACATGGCTAGACCTTCCAGCAGGACAATGATCCAAACCATTCAGCAAAGGAAGTTCTCAATTGGTTTCAGAGAAAGGAAATCAAGGCCCTAACTTCAATCCAATTGAACAGTTTTGGAAGTTAACTAAAGATCAAGATTCACAAGATGGACCCCTGGAATCTTCAATATTATAGGACTTTCTGTTTAAAAGAACTCACACCAGAATACTGTGACTGATTAGTTTCGTCATACAGGAAATGCCTAGAAGCTGTCATTATGAATAAAGGCTTTTCCACAAAGTATTTAAGAAATTTTAGCAGGTGTGTTCAATACTTTTTTTCCTGTGGCATTCCACTTTATTACACATAACTCTACCTATGGACTTTAATGTTTGGATTTTTTTATATGGGTGGATTATCTGAGTTAATACTAATGTCTGGTGAAAATTTCATGCAACTAGCCTCATTGGAAGTATACTTATTGAAAAAAATGTTGATGTGTTCAATACTTATTTTCCCCGCTGTATATTTCCCAAAGTATCCAAAACAATATATTGGAGGTTTTAATATGTATTGTTTTCATCTACAATGATAACATCTCTGATTTTCTGCTCAGCTCAGCACTCCCTTACAAAAAAAGGAATTCCTTGCAATTTATATGAATTGATATGCAATTCATATGCATACAGTATTTTTGACATGAATAAATTGCATTGCAACTACATTGTATTGCACTTTAAGGTAGAACTGCAGTATTTTGGACATGAAACTGCATAGTAGTAGAACATAGTGCTACATTAGCCTACATATTATATTAGTAGCCTACTACAGTTACCGTACTTCGAAGAAACTGCAGTAGGCTATAACAGGTGTTTTGTCCCTGTCCCATAACTGCAGTTAGTCCACCTCTTCAGTAGAGTGGCCTCAGCAGCCACGCGTGTCCGTTTTGGAAAGAGCCTCAATACGCGCGCGCCATCTGTCGTCTTCAAGTGAAACTGCTACTATGGTCCGACTAATAATGGTCTTGGGAGATGTGGTTACACAGGCCTTTGGACCAACCACTTGCAATGCAGTCTACCTGTGACTTGTCATACTATTACAATAGGGTATAGGTTAGTCACAAATCATAGCCTAGGCCTATGTAGTAGCCTAAGTCTCATCCGAATGACACAGAAACCGTTTCAGCCAAATTATTTTCTGATAGGCATAAAGAACCCACAAACTAGTAGCCTAGGCTAAATAAAATAGGCAATCTATTTTTTTGTCAGTCTATAGCCTAAACAGAACGACTATAGCAACACGTTCAGCGCATATGAACCTATAAACAAACGTCGACAGATGCTTTTTCTTTTTTATTGAGGCTAGTTACTGTTTAACATCCCCACCCAACTTTCAGTTTGTTTAGTAAATCGATCTAATGACAGGCCCCTCACGCCCGCAAATGTGTGGTGAATGAATTGTAAGCGACATATTTGCGACACTGAATCTATTGCAGGCTACAGCGCGGACTCGGGAAGAACTGAATTATTCTTAAACTGCCGGATTCATGCACATAGGCCGCAAGAAAGGTAGGTCCGTCATTCATATTCGAACGAGACTGTGGTGCACAATCAGGTCGTTGCTATAGACAGTTTAACAAAACTGAAACATGACGACTGGCACATAACTAAAACGATAGCCTAGTTCAGTACCGGTGGACAGTTCATTCTTCTTCACAATGTGAACCCTGGTTTATGTTGCATCACGTGATTGTAGGTTACTGTTGTCAAAACGGGGATTCACATTACCTCGTCTTTAGGTTGTGTTTGGTCGCAAAAGCTAGACTTCCTGGTTTAAATCCATAATATCTCTATCTTTCCTCGAAACTGTTTGCGCTCTTAATGTTTTAAAATTAAGTAGTCTAGTCCAGTCTAAATGTTTATGTGAGGCCAAATTGAATTATATCAGTCAATTAATGTTTAGTTTTATTGCCTAGATAACAACAGATATTTCAATAGTAGGCCTATATTTCAAGATAGGCCTACTATGTAATTTAAAATGCCATTAGCCTATTTCCCAACGTTTTAGCATATTGTGAGTGATGTTTACTACTACTACTATGATTGTTTACTGATCTAGCTTATTCCAATGTGGCTATACTGTATGGCTATGAGTTCTGTGTTATTCTTAGAAAATGGTCCTTGCTCATCTCATTTAGAAAAGGTATAGCTACAGCAGGGATCTCTTAAAGGAAAGGATATTTGTCATGAGAGTAGGTGTGTGGCTTATGAACTTTCACTCTATTGGATACTATTGTTTTATTTCCTGTCTGTTTATTGAGCAATCAAAGCAAAATAAATGAAAATACAAACAAACGAGCAAAATACACTTATTAAATACTGAAATATCTCCGCACAAAGCCTCCACACATAGTGTAGTCTATTGGACTTGACCGCCTCTGTAACTGACTTCTTACATTGCTCAGCGACCAAGTCAACTGGTTGTTTTTTTCCAGGTCTGTTTCCTTTAACCTACAAAGCAATACAGGGGAACATGACTTCATCTTTTATGGCCGTATGGTAACATGCTGTGGATGCACACTAGCTACCCACACACTTCCTCATCCAGAGCTCTGACCCTGGCATGTTAATCTCAGTGTCTAGTGAAGGGTAAAACTATGGTTTGCTTTTTTAAATGATGGTATTTTTTACTGTACTGTTCGGAGGGAATCCAAAACTAAATCTGTGTTTTGTGTAGTGCTATTTTGTGCATTCTATCAAGGCTTTTTTTTACTGTAAAAATGTTATACTGAGAAATATTTTCTTAGTAGACATTTTATGATATTTGATTATATTTTATGATATTAGCATCATTCTTCATAATCCATGTTACACAGCAGACACACCATGGATTTAGCTGTATGTAACTTGCTAGCACTTTATTGTACAAATCTTCAATTAATGTAATTGACACATATAACTTTTTATGAAGTAACAGTACATTTTTCCAACCTGTGATACCTATGTTATGACTCAATCATAAGCCAGTGTATAAAACCTAGTTGTTGGCCTAGTTAAAGGAATGCCCTAAAATGGTTTGAAACGTTAAAGGTATAGTCAGCAGTTATTTTGCCATTTCACAAAAGGTTGTTAATATTCAAACTTAACAGTCAATAAAATCACAGTTTCATGCTCCTGAAGCACCATCTTGGTTGGCTGAGACTGTTTTTGGCATATGTTTACAAAGGGTGACAATATGATACGATCATGATATTTAGGTCACAATCCAATATTATTGGGATTCTTTACCTTTTATGATACAGAAAGCCTTGTGATTTGATTCTGTGATATATTGTAATTTATTTCTACCACAGTTTTTTATAGCCATCTTGGTGGTAAAATTGTCTCATATTGACAAATACTGAAATTGACTCATACTTACTTTTCAATTTACAATGTGACACAAGAAACAAGAGTCACACGCCATATTGTGGACTTCAGAAGCAATATTATGAGAATAGATAAATGCTAACAGCTAGGAATGCTATGAGAAATTAACGGAAATCTGCCTGGCATTAAAGGCATAATGAGCAAACGGTCTGGTAATTTGGATGTATCACTTTTACAACAAGCACAAACATTAATGAAACACATTACCCTATGCTATTCAAGAATGCCGAAACACAGAAACCCCAGAAACACTGCCACCCTTTGTAAACAGTGATCTTAATGATTCTTCACGTTTACCCAAAACCTCTCTGGCTAGTTTATGTGTAGTTTTGCCAAATATTTAATGGTGTCAATCAGACATAGGGTAGAACTGGGTAAATGGAGCCATTTAAATTTTTCATCATTCTAATGTGTCAAAGAGGTTTTGTTTTGTAACCTTCAAAAACAAAAATTCAAATTCTACAACTTCTGTAACCAACAACTTATGAGGGTATGGGATAAGATTAGCCTAGGTGTGGGGTAAGTTGGGCCAAAACAAAGAATTCAGGTAAAACATTTTTATTTTCTTAAAACAATCATTTAATTTCTACAAACAGTAACAAACACTTAACTGAGCATTTGGCAAATAGATTCAACTGAAATCTTGCCAAGACAGGGTTAGGCCTATACAATTTTTTGTTGCCTGTTTACCTTTGAATTTGCCCATTTAATTCACTTAAAGAAGTCAGACTAATTTGCAGCCTAGTCTCTTTAGTGCTTAGTAACACTAAGGAACCATATAGAATGAGGTCACAAAATCAAGGCAAAGTTAATCTTCTTACAGATGCAATACAAGAACTAGTTAGCCCTCACATCATAGCTTAAAAGTAAACCAATTGAGGTGTAATGCATCTGAAGGTTGTTCTATTCCCATTTTCTTTAAATCACCCTAATTCTGGACATGAATAGAATCCACTTAGAGAGCAAAAAAATGATAGGCCTAGTTTTACACACATTTTTTTACCACATTTGCCCCATGCCGTACCTTTCCACAGATTGTAAATAATGACTCCCTCTTCCTTAAAATGCTGTCACATGATAACATTTGTTTATGTGGCTAATCTTACCCATACGCTCAACTTACCCCGTTCTCCCCACAAGTAAATCTTTCACTAATGGCTCAGCAATTAGATATGTGATCAGATTGTTCTGATCAATTTGGATAAGCACAGATAAAGTTGTGTTAGCCCTCAACGTAAGCAGCAGGTAAAGCTCCTCCTTGCTTGTCCAGGATGACAAATCAGCAGCAGTCAGTGCGAGATAGAGAGATGTGCAACCTCAGGTTACCTCATGCGTGCTAAACTCCAGGGCCCTGTTGGGTAAAAGGGCTTTGCAGAGACAGTTGGGCAGGTATGAAGTATCCTCCAACACCTCTCTCTAAATCCCTGCTGGACATGGAGGTGGCCAATTACTCCGAGGGTCTGGATCCCACCTACAGCACCCTTGGGTTTGAGAATGCAGACGTCCTTTATGAAGGGGGTGAGTGGTAGGCATTTGAGCTCATTGACACAGACAGGGATACTAGCCATTTGTCTGTCTGGTGGCTGCCCACATCCGTAACCAGCACTAATGGTTAATTAGTCAAAGTGTTACTGGGCACATAGGGCGATGGCCATTAGATTTGAATGCAAAGTGACAGTTCTGACTGAGGGTTAAGGAATGTAGAGCGAGTGTAGATGGAACTTTACAGATCTGTATTTGTATGACAGGTGTTTATGTCTTCCATGAAGCATAACGTATCCTTTCCTTGGTGGTAGTTTACTGTTCTGGCCACTTAAAAATTCAGTGTGGACAGAAAAATGTGGTTGCTGTTGCTGAAGGAGAAAACAAAGTTTTAAAAGGCTGTTGACTGAATGAAGATATTTTGTCTTCAAGTCTGTCTGGATCTTTTCAGGAATGGTTGAATAATTCCTTTCCATATTACCTGCCATCAAGCCCAAGCAGCTAATGATTAGCTAAAATTCGAGAGTTGCCATTTAACTTTGCTCAAAATATAACTGGGGTTCCTTTAGGCTTTCATAGTATCCCATTAAAAAAAACGTGTCAGGTGCCAGTTAGCCATGCCATCAGTTAAAAAGCTTAATTATAAAATGTGTGGATTTTCTCATAGTGGTGTAGAAAATGACTTAGTACTTTCTTTGTCATTGTGATTACACAAATCTTGGTGTAAAATGCAGAGCCTGTGGTTTCTCTTTGGGACAAATTGGCCTTGTTATCTTTACTGTGCAGTGCACTGGCATCCCTTGTGATAGAGAGGAGTCATAAAATAACATGAATAAAGAACTATTCAAAGGGCACGCATAGGTTACCGCCATTTCTAATCAGGCTGCTCTCAGAAAGTTTGGCTGAACACAACACATTACTTCTGTCAGATATTGAATGCAAACTAAGGCTTGTGTATGCCAATTGTTCTGCTGTTGGTGTTTGTCGAACTTGGAGATAACACGTTACAGGTCTTGGACAGTGATAAACAAAGAGAAACCAATGTGAGGCCTCTTTAGATTGAAGATGTATTAGCTGCAGTACTATAGATGTCCTGAGATCATTGTTTTAAGATTCTGCCTTCAACTGTTCAACTGTTCAACTGTTTCAAATGACTTTGTCAATCTCTGGAGATTCACATTTTCATTTTGATTCTCCCTTGCCAGCAAACCCTAAAAAATATAACACAAAGAATTGAATTAAGCAGAGCAGTAACAACTCACAGTGATGCAATTATTCAAGAAAAGGAAAACAGAGTCTTGTGCATCTCATTTATAAAAAATGCGAGTGCAGATTAAGTTATGGATTATGCTGAATCATAAAGAGGTTGCACTCCACACGTATTAAAAATAGCAACAACAATGCCAGTCTCCATTGAATATGTGTCTTGAAGATAAAAACATACAATGGATAATCCTGATTAAGTCTGTCCTACATAACAAGGAGATTTCAATCAGACTGCACATAAAAAGGGAGAAGTCCCCTGTTGCAGTTCTTTTGTTGAAATGTTATGATTTTGAATGCACAAAGGAATGATTGATTTCTCCCGCCGCTGTACCCTAACAGAGGGGTGCCAGTTCCTGATTACACAAGAGGGCCTGCTTTGGTGGAGACCCTTTGTTCACATATGCAGAACTCCCTCATTGAAATCTTCAGCTACCCAATTAGCTCCATACTTATTGAAAGACAGCCCAGTTTGATAGACATCTACCTAAGCCTCTCTGCGGTTCGTCCATGCATCTTTCAGGTTGATACGCTGAACTCGGCTAACCGCTAGGATGCTGAGACTGGATGGTGTTGATAAGACTCGGAGTGGACACTTAGAGACACACTCGGCCTCATGGGATGTCATATATGTGTGTGTTTTCTGTGTCTGCCCCCCAACAGACATCATGCCGGCCGAACCCAACATGATCCAGGGGGATAATGGCATGAACTCCAACTGTGCCATCTGCGGGGACAAAGCCACTGGCAAACACTACGGCGCTTCCAGCTGTGACGGCTGCAAGGGCTTCTTCAGACGGAGCATACGCAAGAGCCACGTCTATTCTTGCAGGTTAGAGCCACCCGCATCCACAAAGAGCATGGGGCCCATATCAGCATATCACCATCCGGCTCACGCAAGACACACAAACACACAAGTTGCTGTCCGCCCAAAATACATTTTAAACATTTACTAATATAAACAGTGCAGGATAAGCACAATGGCAGGTCAAAGACATTTCTCACACGTACTTAACAGGTTCTGATAAGCAGAAGGGTGTGTCACTTTTCAAGCATAGGGATTCCAGGTTTTAACACTAGCTGTCAACTCAATGGCTTCTGCAAACACACACTGATCTATGGTGGGGTTCCTTTTGCCTTCGCAGGTTCAATCGCCAATGTGTAGTCGACAAAGACAAAAGGAATCAGTGTCGGTTTTGCCGTCTCCACAAATGCTTTAGAGCTGGAATGAAGAAAGAAGGTAATTTGAACTCATCCAGTAATTTTTTACACACTTGTGCCTCATACACAAATAAGAGATTGCAAACTGAGTTAGTGTGCCGTAAGTATAGAGAAGGGAATTATCAGGTACACATACAGTGGTTTGTTCAGGGAGAGAAAGAGAGGGAGATAGAGGGAAGGGTGAAAGAGTGAGAGAGCCACGCTCAGGACCTGAAATGGTAAGCAGCCATAAACGAGGCATTGATTACACAAGGAATGTGCTGTTTATTGGAAGGATAACCTTGGCAGTGCAGTTTATGATGGGCGATCATGTGCTTTCTCCTTCACCCGCCCAGCGAACATGTTGTTCTGGGTTGTGATCGGTTAAAGTTTTACCTTTTGCTTCACTCTTTGGTTTCAACCAGCCCTCATCAGGTTTTCCCAGTCTCCAAAGTAAAAATGAAAACAACTAAGTTGGTCCTTTTTCCTGAATAGAAATAAAGAAGGGGGGGGAGGGGGTGGTTTAGCCTGTAACCTTTTTAAAAAAAGGGCATATACTGCTGAAATTAGTATGCAAATAAGCATGAAAAGCCTTGTTTCTTGAGGGATGTCATTACATTTTTAATCAGCTGATGGCTAATATCTCCTCATCAAGATGCCAGACACAGGCTTCTCATATCACCAATGAACAACTGTCTGTCTATTAGATTCAGATCCCTGTCCTGGGGGAGAACGAGCCTACTTCTCTGTCAATTAACTGAAACAGCTAATCAGTTATAATCTTTGGCCGTGATTAGCTGTCTAATCAGTTAGATTTTGTGTGTGTGTGTGTGTGTGTGTGTGTGTGTGTGTGTTTTGCAGCGGTACAAAATGAAAGGGATCGTATCAGCTCAAGAAGAAACCTACAGGAAACCAGTGACCTGCCCCCTATCACCTTACTTGCACAGGCAGAGTCCCTATCACAACAGGTAAGTAAGATAGCAGCTGGGTTCCCACGCACATTCAACACACAGCATGGCAAAGAAGACAAAATAAAATCACAGAAGGTGACAGGACACATATACACGCAGGCAGACAAAAAGATTTCTGCCAAAGTTTCACACATGCTGTGAACATGCAAATTAATCAGGCATTGCAGACACACACACACACACACACACACACACACACACACACACACACACACACACATACCCATACACACAGAGAGAGAGAAAATGTATGGTTGCAATGTTTATGATTATGCAAATCAAAGAGAAACTCTTCTGATTAGATTGTGCTTACTTGTTCCATGAGGAAAATCTTTTTAGATTAGGAAATATTTTTTTTAACTGGATTTACAGGATTTACTATTGACACTGATTACTCTTTTGAGTGTATTTGTGCGCACAAAACATATTATTGGTGCTGAGTGATGGCAGCCATGATTCACATTAGGATTTTTTTTTTGGTTAATCAAGTCCTGTAATGTCTCTGTTCATGTTCATCGTTAGTTAATTTTATAAATTTCTCTAATAATCTGCATGGGTACTTAAGCTTTGGAGAGTTTACTGTGAAGGAGCCAAGAAGCTGTGAAATAGACTAATACATGACTCTCTGACTGAGGCTTTGACTACGAGTTCATATCAGCGTTCTGTCTGTTTCTTTGAAGATCAACGCCATCAACCCCACAGTGCCCCCTGATGTCTCAGAGACGAAATCAGCTACCATAGCTGACGTCTGTGAGTCCATGAAACAACAGCTGCTCGTTCTGGTAGAATGGGCTAAATACATTCCGGCTTTCAGTGAATTGCCACTTGATGACCAGGTAATGGACACTGTAAAACCAAATAGCGAACATTAATGGGAAAAGGGCTTGCTTTAACTTTGAGTTACATGTTATTTGGATAGTCCATTTTAGAGACTCTGTAAACAACTATATCTACCTATCTACTAGAATTAATTCTCACCTAATGGTGAACTTAGCCAGACAATAATATGTTTCTATCCTTGACCCCCAACCCACATTTATTTACTAAAATAATTGACTATTGAAATTAAGTAAACTTTTTAGAATATCTAGTTATTCACTCACCTGATTTAAAATACATTTGTTTGTCCCTAGTATATAAAAAGCTGTTAAAACTGAATTTTTTGTTGAAATTATGAATTACATATTGAGTTAGACTAACAGTGTCTATTTTCCTCCAGGTGAGTCTCCTAAGAGCGCACGCTGGAGAACACCTCTTACTTGGTGTGGCCAAGAGGTCAATGCCCTACAAAGACATCTTGCTTCTCGGTAAACACTGCCATCCCACATGATTAAAAAAAAAAATACAACACGGCAATGTTATACATATAAATGGCCTGTGAAACATTTACTTTTGAAATGTATGCATGAAGATTTCTTTTCTGTCCCAGACCTTGGTTTTCTTATGGATACTATCCACCCCCAGGTAATGGTTGTGTAATCCACCGGAACTGTCCTGAGGCAGAGATCAATCGAGTCGCCAACCGTGTCCTGGACGAATTAGTCTTACCCTTCCAAGATATCCAGATCGATGACAATGAATATGCAGCCTTAAAAGCTATCGTTTTCTTTGACCCCGGTAACTGTTTATTTTCCCCATCGGCTTGTCTAGCATGAACACACCCAAACACACAATTCTTCCTTCTTGATATCAACACATGCACCTCATGTTTTTTGTACTTGTTCAACATATTTTTTTTATGTGACCCTCTTCAGATGCCAAGAGCCTTCGAGACCCAGCCAAGATTAAAAATATGAGGTATCAGGTCCAGATGAGCTTGGAGGACTACATCAACGACCGACAGTACGATTCGCGGGGCCGCTTTGGCGAGCTGCTGCTCCTGCTGCCCACCCTGCAGAGCATCACCTGGCAGATGATCGAGCAGCTGCAGTTCATCAAGCTCTTCGGCCTGGCCAAGATTGACAACCTGCTGCAGGAAATGCTGCTTGGAGGTGGGTGTGAGACACAGTGGAGATGTGCTATTGGTGTACTGCAAAAATCTGATTATTAAGACTGTATAGTATACTGTTGCCAAATATCCATATGAGTCTATATCATGTCTTCATGATGAGTCCATCATCAAGTAGCATCATACTCTGTCGAAAGGCAATGAGTACTTATCAGATGTTGTTATCCAAAATGACATGTATTGAAAGAACCCAGATCATAAGAATGGCAGGTGACACAGTGCTAACTGCTACTCTAACATGTAAAGGTGCTCATCTTGTACTGTGTATGTTTGACCAGCTGACCTGTCGTCCCCAGGGATAACCACAGAGCAGCCCCACCTGCATCCCCCTGGCCATCCCCAGCTTGCTCAGGACCCTCATACTGGCCACACTCTTGTCATCAGCTCCATCCCAGCTTCTGTGCATATACAGCAGATCGGTATGCATAGGGTTGTCATGTTTGTTTTGTTTTCTTTGTTTACTTGTTCTGTTTTGTTGTTATTCTTATGAGGTCTATTGTAACATCTAGCCAGGAACTACAGATGAAAATGAGCCTTTCTGGCTTACTCTTGTATTTACAGTAATTTGCATTAATGTGCAGTATCCCTTGTAAACAAACAAACAAACCAACAAGAGCAGTGGTGGTGATACATAGAACTCTGGGGGGTTAGCTTTTGAACAGTACTGAGAGTTAGTTTGTTGCTGAGTATATTATTGCTCAACAGCAATGAACACTGTCGTGGTCTTGAATTTTTGGATGGTAACTACCCGATACCACCTGTTTATAACCCTAGACAGGACTAATTAGAAAGGCCTTTAGTCAACATGTCTTCCAATCCACACACACACACACACACACACACACACACACACACACACACACACACACACACACACACACACACACACACACACACACACAGGCCTACATAGAGTTAAGGGATTTGCTTATCTGCAGGTAGTAAGTTGTAGCTTAGTGCAGTTGGTTGATGGCAATCAGTACATTGGGCATATTCTGATAAAGCACGATTTAAACTTTTTTGTGTGTTTAAGGTAGGCTATGATTTGTATGGTGCATCCAATGTTGTAAGAGTATTTTTAAGAGTATTTGTAAATTCAGTTTTAAATGAATTCTGTGAGTTAGTGCAGGTGTTTACATTTGTGCATTTAATGTCGACATGGAACTAACTGCTTTAGTTTTTTTTTTTATTTCCAATCATATATTCAAAGATATTATGAATGAAGACACTAGGAAAGTAATGCAAATGACATTGTAGTCAAATACATACTGTTACCTCCACCAAGAAGGTTATGGTGTGTTTTTTGTTGTTGTCGGTCTATAAGCAGGATTATGCAAAAATACAAAAACAAACAAAAAGCAGCGACTGGCCCAATTTCCATGAAATTTGAATGAATGAACCAATTGAATTTTGGACTGAATTTGTATTAGGGGTGGATCCATAATTTTTATTTCAGTTGTGCTAATACTGCAAGATACGTCATTTTGCCTTAGCCGAGGAGGTCTGCCCTCTTAGTGTATACATACAGAGATAGCAGTGGCATCTCACATAGATTTTGTCCCAGATCTGATCCTAGCTATACCTGACTTAGCACCATACTTTTCATCTTAGAAAGTGGTCCTGATGAGCTCTACAGTTTAAGGACACCACCTGTTCTTGCACTCTGAAGGCAGCTTTTTCCTTAATATTTTTTTATTATTAGTCTTACGTAGAGGGTATTGTTATCTTGTGTGTGTGTGTGTGTGTGTGTGTGTGCGCGTGCGTGTGTGTGTGTGTGTGTGTTAGTGGGTTCAATTGTATCTAGATCAGAATCCAGATGCAGGATTTTCTTTGAAACTTTTTAAAAGTCACTCTTTCATACAAACCTGATAACTTCTTCTTGGCTGTAATACCATGTTAAACCACTACCACTGTCTTTCCCTATAGCTTCTCCAGAGACCCCCATCCCCTCTCCTCAACAGCTGCCCAACCAGGAGATGTACAAAGCAGCATCTAGTCCCACCACCATTCTACTCCCTGCCACGGACCAGATGAACAGACAATCCCCAGATCCTCCTCTCTGAAGCCTCTTTGTGCCTTTTTAGAAAACGTTATAGATATCTGAATGTTATATTTTTAAATGTGAAAATTTTAGAGGATCATTTTTATTTCCATTGTGCCTCTACTTCATGCCTATATGAATAAATTTGTTAATTTAGTAACATGCGGTGGGGTTGTTTGTTGTTACTGGTGATGTAGCATTTGTTTTGTATGACCATACTCAATGTTTCTAGGTGTTGTAACTGTTAAGACATGATAACTGTATGTAATTTTGGCTAGATGTCATTCAAAAAGTAAATTGTGAGTCCTTCTGTTTTTCACATCAATTCTATGACATTTGTCACTGTTGATTAGTTTAGTTTAATAACATATTTTTATAAGTTGTAAAGAAGAAGTCAGGTAATTTATTTAGTAAATATTATTGAAATTCTGAACAATTTTCGAAAACTAAATGCTTTGTACATTTGCAAGCTTATGAATAAAAGGTAGCCTACACTATGTCAAAGACCAAATGATTATTTCTGTTCATGCATCTATTGCATGGCCTACACATGTGTAATTTTGAAAGTAGGCTATAGCTATAAGTAATAATGCTCATGTGCAATCAATGTAGCCTTTGTGCAGACTATCTGTTGAACATTTTGCAGGGCCATAGCGGAATGGGGAGGGGGTTTCTCTGTTAGAATCTGTCCAAATTGACAAAAATCTTCAAATATGTGGGAAAGAGTGAGATGTTGTGTGAGAAGGACATGGGTGGTGTGATGGTCTGTCAAACTTTGGAGCATTGCGTGCAGGCCATAGTCCCTAACGTCATCGTTGGCGGCTTTAGCTAGTTTGTTTGTGAGTAAGCTAGTCTATTTGAATTGACTGATGATGAGTCACTTTTGCTTTTTACAAATGAGGATGACAAGATGAAGCTGACACTAGCCTATGTCAATCTGACAAAAGTGGATAGAATGAGAAAGGTGAGAAAAAGCAGCCATATTGACCTAGCCTTTTTCTACTTGGCTAATTCGGTAAAATATATAGGCCTAAACAAGACTGACAAAAAAGTTGAAACACCTTTAGCAGTGTCTGCAGTTTGAGAAAAATTAATTTGTGTCATAGGCCTACAGTTTATTGTTTTAACATATTTCCTGCGGTGAGTCTAACACCGTTAAAATGTTTCACTTTTCAGACAGCAGGTCAAGCCAGGACAGGTTCTGTGTAGCCAGAAGTTTCTAGAAGGACCTCCATGTCTTCATCACAAAGAGGGGTAAGCTTGATGACAGTGAGACTGTGTTTTAACTCTGTATCTGTAGACTATATTATGTCTCCAAATACACACATGAAACACTACCCAATGGCCTTAAGTGTGCTGCTGAGACTACAGTAGCCTAGGCTATAGGCCAGTGTATTCAGATGATATTGCTAAATTTTTCCATAATAGCCTATGGAATATGTAGAATGGTCCCATAAGCTTTTGACTTGAGCCAAACACTGCAACAACAAAATAGTCAGGAAGATGTTTCTGTCTCCCAAGAGAAGACCAAATGTATCAAGCTTTAAGGCGCACAGTTATGGGTATGAGTAGGAATTTCTTTACTGTACTCAGGTTCTGAAATATTCAGACAGGCCAGACCAGGCAAGAGTTCTAGAATTCAAAACAGAGCTTGCTAAAGGCACACATGCTGTCCATACAAGTTTGCTTGATTTCATTGATTTAATGAAATGCATCAAAGGGAGATTTCATTTTCTAAGGTATATTGTGGAGTATGGTGTTGCGCTAAAGAGGTCTATACATTTTAGTAACTGTGTTGACCTCTTCATTGGCACTCTGACCTAATATAATTAAATTGGGCATTTGGGAATACATTGCCTCCAGACAAAATGGCCTTTTTGTTTAAGGTGAAGGTTGCTTTAAAGGTGCCATGTGTAAGAATTGAGGTAAAAAATATCCAAAAAATGAGCTACACGCATCAAAAGAATGAGAAGAAATTAGGACGATGATGTCATTTAAAAAATGACAAGGTATAGTGCTGCAGAGATATCAACCTGAATTAGCATGCTAAATTATTAGCCACAGCCCGACAGGTGTCATAATACCAGTTTCGGCCATGGGAGACGGTATGCGGGCAACATAACCACCAGCCAAACTGCAATACACATGTCTCGGTTGTTACTATAGGGTAGACCAACTCACTTTCTGGAGGTATACTGCCCCCATCTTTTATGGAATGTGGAGTATGAATTTATTTTTTGGCGGACATTACACATGGCACCTTTAAATGAAAGCTGCAAGTTATTGCAGGTGTTTACAGTGATGCTTTTAATAAAATGTTGACATGGAATGAATTTCCCTCACTTATTACCAACCATTCATTCAAAGATTGAAGGAAAGGAAAAGGGAAAAAGGAATGTAAGTGCCAGTAAACAAGGCTCTTGTCTATCTTCTTTTCAACTGAATGTCATTCACTTCAGTAATGCTATGTTTGTGAATACACCCTTGCAACATGCCTTTGGGTTTATTGTGATCATGCCTTGAACCAGCAGCAGTAAGTGCTTTTGTGTAGTAGGCCTACACGTTTTCTTTAAAGCCATGATCAGAGAATCCAATATTTTTCAACAAAAAAATGTTTCAACAGGAAGGAGAAAATACCAGTAGATTGTAATCCCTCGGCTTGTATGAAGAACAGTGAATGTTCTACATGTGACCTATGTTACGAGGCCAGTGTCTGACCCTGTAAGTGTCAAAAAGGCAAAAGGCACCAATGAACCGTAGGATGCAGTGGTGCCTCCATGCTCTGCCACGAGAGCTTCCAGGAACCAAACCCGTGCGAGAGAGGATTGAGAAATAAACAGGCCCAAATCCCCAATCAGTACGGTAATAGAGCCACGCAGCGGATCAGGTTAAACCGCAAGGTTTTATGCAGGAGACACAGTGCATTCCCAGCCCTTTAATGAAAAGCCCTGGGATGCCACGTGTGCCTTTTCCCCCGAACTTGAACTGGTGTTTTTGTATTCCAGTCACACTCGCCTCATTTCGAGTGCCTTTCCTCGGTGTGACGGGTGTGTATTAAGTCCTGGCAGCTGATACTGAGCGGTGTGGAGGGGATAAAATAAGCATTTCCTTTCTTTGTGTTTGCTTTACGTGGCGGATGCCTGCACACAACCGCTTGACATTATAATGACAGTGAGGCTGCGCTCAGAGAGAGAGCGGGTGTGTGCGTGTGCGTGTGTGTGTGTGTGTGTGTGTGTGTGTGTGTGTGTGTGTGTGTGTGTTTCTGTATTAATTCTCAGGTTGAAAATGCCTTTTCTCAAGCCTTTCCTTGAATTGCCCTAGTTGTTTAGGTTCCAGCCTGCCTTTAAAACAGTATGAGGAAGGGAACTCACACATACTGTATAGGAAAAAAATAAAATTGTGCAGACACAGAAAATATTGTCTTTTGGCATTATAAATCAATAACAGTTCCCACAATGAATGAGCTATTTTTAAATGCAGAATATTGATGGTGTTAAAAAAAGAAAGATACAAAGGGGACAAAAGCCGGGATCTTTGCGGCGCAGTACCATAGTACACCATTAGATGGCACTACAAGGCTTTGGCACTGAGATGGAAGGCACAGAGGAACACAGGGTGCCTGTCATTGTTGTACATGGAAATCAGCGGTCCCCTTGCATTTTTTATTATTTGGAAAATGCAAAAACAGGAATTTAAATGTTCCTCTAGTTGTGGCGTAGCTCACTAATGGGGGTTTGTCCAGTGAGTCAGTATAAATCAGACACGTTGGAAAATTTTAAGGGGTTTCCCCCCTAATAGTCATTCTTTTTGGTCACCCATCTTATTTGTCAGGTTAAAAAAAATCCAAAATGTGGTGGCCAAGAACACTGCAGGACTTGTCAAGAAAAGTTGACATTGCAAAATGGGGTCCACCCCACTCAGCTCTCAGAGTTGGCAACAGCGAGTAGAAAATCTCAGCACGTATACCCAGGGTAATGTAAGTACAGTTTGAAATTGATGGTGTATGTCAGGCAGGGGACCAGACTGCCATTCACTGAGAGATTAAGGGTAAAGATTGCGCCCCGTCATTTTTCACACATACATTTACTCATAATTCCCCAACGTTACTGACTCCACAGGATCAACATAATGTTCTGCCATTAACTTGACTGTGGGTGGAAGAAACGTTGCATCCATTTGCAATTTAACCCTTTGCTATTTAAGACGCAAACCCACTTCAAATTCCCCTTTGTGATGCCAAAATAAACCCTTTTCTATAGTCTGTTTTGTTTAGGCTAATGCTTAAATGTTGACCCTCGCCGAGTACAGGTGACTGTGAACAAGTATGGCGCTATGTCCTCCCTGCTGTATATTCTGATAAACAAAGGGCCAAATTCACAGGCAAATACAAGGCTGGATGCACATTGTTTGGCTCTCTTGGATAGTTCACAGTCTGTCCAGCCAGCATGGGAGAAAGCACTCGTGAAATGTATTCAATTCAAATCCAGTTGATGTAGTACAGCCTAATCTTTCTCCATTAAACGTGTCAGTGTTTTGTGATCGTTCCCCAATATATTTTACTGCCTCGCTTATAACACTAGTGCTCTGTGCTATGCCACCATCTCTGTAACCTGCTGAATTATTTACTCAGGCGTGGCCTTCAGATATCACGTTAGAAAGACCTTGATTACAATGGGAAGCCAAGCGTTGAAAATCACTCTCTTCCCCAGAAAACGCTTCACTCTATAGACATTTGAATAATTATGAAATGTACATGTAAATAGTAATAGGAAATTAATTACACAGATTCAGTGGCTTCCTTTGTACTCTCCTCAAATGCTTGAGCAAAATAATTAGATTTGTACTGTTCGTCTTCTTCTGCCTTTTTTTTTTTTTAAAAAGGCAGTGTTATCGTAAATGAAAGGTAAATTATTTACACTTCACTCTTTCAAATGATTGCCAAAAGTAATTGCAGAACACAGACTTTCTCACTTTGGTGGGCGCATCACAAAGATGAAAGTTCTAGAGTTATTTAACACTGACTAATGTGCTTTTAGACACATTCTATCATTTTTTGGGGGATGTAGTTATAGAACCGTTAATCACAAAGAAAATGATCACAGCCCCCGCTGCCTAGACTGATGTGTGAGCCACTGAGTGGAGCTGTGGCCGACTACTCCACAGAAGCGGGTGGGAAATGAGAGAAACTGATTGCTGACAGTTTTGTGCACCTTGAAATTGCACCCCTGTATGCAGTTTTTTCCCCTCTTCTTTTTCTGTCTTTCTTTTTTTTGTAAAGTTGTTGTAAATGGATTTAAGTCCATTAGGCCTTGCTCTTGTGGTGTAATACTGCCCTCATTATGGCCCTGATAAACAACATTTGGAGAGGACATCTCCATTAGCGCTGGCCTGTGTGGAATAATACATTTCTCATTTCTCCACTGATAAATAAGGCTACAGGGGACATGCATTTAGTGCATTTAGGCTCTTTCTTCCGAAGGGAAGGCCATTGTTGGGACTGAAATGGCATCATTTATTTAGCCTGGATTCATCTCCTGAATCTGATTTTCAGATAATTCATGAGAGCTTTTCCAATCCTGATTTTAGAAGTTTGCATGGATCCTTTTTGTTTTGTTTTAAATGATGTACAGAAAATATTAATCTTTGGAATCATCACTGTAACTCATACTGATACTGTATGACTGTCACATGGAAGACAAGCATGTATTTGTAAACAAAGCTTTACCTTTTTGCTATACTGAAATAAAACCTCAACACACACACACACACACACACACACACACACACACACACACACACACACACACACACACACACAGAGAATTGAAATGCATGTTGCATTAAATTCCACCTGGAGAACTTCCTGTGCATATTTGTGTCTTTGGAGATGCAACCTGGCTTTTTCTAAAAATGCGTTTGTATATTTGCTGAACCATCCTGTCAGACATGTGTCTGGGGCAGATAGGCCTTGGCAACCCCTCTGCTCCCCAATACGCCCATGAGGTAAATAACCTACCTGCATGGGGAAGATTGGAACTCAGCATGCTTCCTGATAAAGTCAAACTTTGGTGGGGCGCATTTATTTACACTGTATATTTCAACATGGCTGCAGTTGTAACAGCTTAATTTGCCACCAATAATATTTCTGCTCACCTCCGTGATAATGAGGTGATATTGGTTATTTGAAACTTGGCTGCTTGGCTGACTCCTGTAATTCAAGCTTACTGCGTGTGTCAGGATGGGGTTAGCCTAAAGGCGAGTTGCAATGTGACTTGCCCTTGGTTTAAGTTATCAAATCAAACACAGGTAAAAAATAGGTGATTTTTTTTTTTAAAGCAGCACACACTGGCACCTGCAAAAGTTTCATATATGCTTCAAGTTTGAGCTGTGCCATCCAGTGTTTATAATGATGATTATGAAAGTAAGCTGAAGCGACTATCGAATTTGTGGAATATTTCTCCCCTCCAATTTTCGTCTAATTCATATGGGAGTGAGCCCAATCCCACAATTCATCCTGGCAGGTCGTGGGGTGTGCGGACGAATGCACATTCTTCACCAGGTGTTTCCAGGCCACCTCTGTGGGGAGCTTTTTGTATTTCTCTGTCTGACGTGCGTTTCCTCACGCCCTAGCTGTAAATTGAAAACACCGCCTGCACTCCCTAACTCTCTCTCTCTCTCTCTCTCTTTCTCTCTCTCTCTCTCTCTCTCTCTCTCTTTCTCTCTCTCTCTCTCTCTTTCTCATCCTTATCTTCTGTGCTCCTTGGGAATGGACTTCATTCGTTCATGTGAACTTCCTGTAACCCCTCATATGCGAGACACTCATCATGGGGCAGGAGCTCAAGACTGAAGGCTGCTCCATCACCACAATGGCAGGATGAAACGCCACCCCTTACACCCCCTCAACCCCCCGCCCCTCCCCAGAAATGACATGAGGGTCCTTCCTCCCTTACTGTGATCAGATTAGGCGCCTCCATACAATCAGCAGGGGGAGAGCGCGCGGCGTGGCGTGTTCTCATTACCCCCTCGGCGCTGTCATCTCTTCCTCCCCGCGTTCCTCTTTTGCTCTGGCAAAGTATTCATCCCCGAACTCCTGATCAGCGAGCAGCCCAGCGCCACTTTCATCAGTCTAATGCATTCCCTTCCTATCTGTTTCTCTCCCCTATCCTCGGGTTTTCCCCAATCTCGCTCTCGCTCGCCTGCTCGCCCGTGCTGCTGAGCCCTGGTCCTAATTTCATTTCCTTAACCTTCTTTAATATTGTTGCCTAGGCGGAGGGGCCCATCATGAAGATCCTGAGCAATCCCTCTCCATATTGTAAATCACCTGTGCTCGATGGGTGAGGCTCCTCTGCGGACGAGAGAGCGAGATAGAGAAAGGGAAGGGGGGTAAGGGGTTGTGTGTGTGTGGGGGGGGGGGAATGATGGCCTCAGATTGGGCGCTATTGTCTGTCTTTTATCAGGGTGATATCACGCTACCTGCTTCCTGTCAGCAGGAAAATAAAAAAAAGTGTGTGTGTGGGGGGGGGGGGGGGGGTGAGGGTGGGGGGCGAGAGTGAGGAGAGACAGAAAGAAGACATCAGGTGTCTCACAAACAGGCCTGCAAACACAGAACACATAAATATAACCGTGTCACGGGAGGGGTACTCTGATTAAATTGGAGTGTAAAAATACAGAAATAATGGTTGTATTCAGAGTTCAAGGAATACTCTAATCATGCAATTACAATAAGAGCACTGTTAATATTCAGTGCCTCTTACCATCCTGCTACTCAGGTGAATTAATTTGCTTAAGTTCAACTCTGCTGATTCCATTCGCACCATCGCTGTGGCGTCAGCACGTCAAAACGTCCCACAGTGTCTTGGGTATGTGTGCGTGTATGTGTGTGTCCAAACTTAAGCTCTGGAAACAAGAAAAAAACAAACAAGAAAAACACTTGCCACATTCATTACAGCTTTGCCTGTCATTATCCTGAAATCTGATTTCTCACTACTTATAGGATTCTCCGCAGAGAAGACATGCTGTTTTTCATTGTTCCTTTTTCTCCGCAGTTGAAAAGTTCAACTTGTGGGACATGTTGTTTTCGTGGCGTCAGGCCACTGTGTCACTGAAAAGCACCACACACGGTATCTGTCTCGTATTTCAGCGCACCACATTATGAGCGGTGCAGCAGAGGCAAACTGTTTTAGTGTGCTGCTCGTTGCAATTTTGCGGTGCGTGTTTTTGGATCCGATCCCCCACCGCCTGCCTTGCAAGAGTCGATACATTTTCGTTACTCTGAGTGTCACAGCCTTGTTGTAAACGAAGTCTGCCCTTCTGACTCCCTGTTGAATAATGAACTATAACTCTGAAATGTGTTATTAATTATGAGCGGCTTTTTCCCCAAAGCCCACAAGAAAGACTGGGTGATTGATCAAAGGCACCTTATGCACTTATTCAGTGTGTTAAACATTAGGTGGGGAGGTTGCCGACTTTGCGGGAGTAAACAAAAAATATCTTGTAAATCTATTTTGCTGTAAGCCACTGTAAAATATGAAACAGATCCATTTGTATTCCACCTCTGCAGGGATAATTCATTCTTTAACCTCACTGATGCTGGCAGTAATTACTGATTAGAAATAATATTTCAGTTTTCATATTTCGTATTGCTTTTGTTACTGTATATCTGTGTGTGTGTATGTGTGTGTGTGTGTGAGAATGAGTGAGTGTGCAATAACTGATAGAAAGTATTATTTCAATGTATTTTGTTGCTTGATTACATAAAAGAATAATTTCTCTCTGGATGCGTAGTCCCATTCATAATTAATTGTACACGTTGTCAAAAGCTGTCATGTATTTGTAGATTGATACAGGAGTCTGTTCACTTCTCTGATCTGTGGAAACTTGTACAAACTGCCCAGCCTGTACCAGTACATCTGACAGACCCAGCTCCTTTTGGAGACTCTGTCAGCTGGACTGCCTTTGAAGAAGCGTGCAAGGTGTGATTCTGAGATCCGTTTCATCCCCCTTCTTACTCTTTGCCTACCGTCTGTAAGTAGAGCAAGAGGATCACCCCCCACCCCCCCATCATCTTTTCCTATTTTATAAAAGGTAACACTGAAATGCTGCAAACACTACAGAGGACCAGACGGCCCTATGCCATACTCTGATACAGACGTGCAATAACATTTGCAAAATTACACTGGGCAGGTGAGCACACAGTATACACTTCATGACCTCTCTGAGGAGGTGCACTGTCTGCCTTGGGCTCGCACTGCCTGGTAGCATTGGTCAACAGGCAGTGTGTGTGTGTGTGTGTAGGAGGTCCCATGGTTATTCGGACACACAGACTCTTAGGTCCCCAAGTTAAACTCGTTGTGAGTCGGGAATGCTACATCACATCAGTGGAAAGCTAGCGTCTGCCTGGGTGGAAAAGCCAGAGTGTCCTTAAAATGTGCAAATGGCAGAGTGGTCTGACAACCCATTGTGATATTATAATTGAAGGGACATTAGCCACCTGCATGCTAAATAATAAAAAAAACATGCATCTCCTATTTTGCTAATAATCCTATTTTTGTATTAGTCAAGACCTTTTGTGCTGCCCAGAATGAGCTGAATGTAACTTGATTAAGTAGTGTTTGACCTAGAGGGGAGTATGTAAAAATGTTTGTTAAACAGTGTGTCACCCCCATTCCTGTAGTCCGGAGGCTGTTGTTTGACAGAATGGTAATTTAAAATGAAGCAAACGGTGTGTGAGAAAAAAAAATCCCCTGAAAAGGGCAGCTCAAGTTAGAGTAATCTACATAACTGCTCCTGCAGCTAAATTACAGCTTGTTGTTGCACGTCTCGCCTGCGCTCGCATGGTTCTAAATTGTGGGCAGATGCCTGCAATTGTGAGCTCCTCTCCATTGTGGCGGCCCGCTTCCCAGTGTTCATCAGCCGCCGCTGTCCAATGGGATTACGGTAAGCCTCGGCAGTAGTTTGCCAGCCACTGATCAGAAATTCATATCCCTGGATGGTAGATTGCTCTCTTCATGGTGTCCTAGTGACAGCTGGGATTGCTGTCATGGTGTCAGGCTGGCTGGCTGGCTTGGAGAGGAGAGGAGAGGAGAGGAGAGAGAAAAAATAAATAAATAAAAAGGAGGAAAAAAATTAGCATTTTGCAGCGCCCCAAAATTCTGCTGTCCGGCACATAATCAAAAAAGAAAAAAAGAGGCTGAATGGGTAATTTGGTCTGTCAGAAAATAGCAGCGGCCTCCGCCGCCGCTGTGGCGGTGCAACCATCGAAGAATCTGCGGTCAGAGGAGACAGAGGGAGAAAGAAAAATATTGTGACGTCTGTGGTGGCTTGTTCTCTGAGTCGGTGCTCGGCGAAACAGCGTGTTGTGTGATGGCTGAGCGCTGTTTCCACGTTTCCCCCATATGTCCATTTCTGAGGGAGGCTCAGGGTGGCGTGCATTTCCCCTTTTTTGGAGGAAGAGAGAGAGACTAAAGGAGAGAGAGGTCCATGTGTTCTCTATTGGAGAGGATTTTGGGGGATCGGAGCGGGGTGGGGTGCGGCTGGAGGTAGGGGAGGAGAGGGGTAGTGATGGATTCACAAGAATATGGGGGAGCTGGTGTCAAGGGCAAAAGGAATTAATCACCCCGCACCAGCTCGCAGGGGGTCAGCTGCTGACTCCTGGGCGTCATTTTGGGTCACGCGTCTCTGGGGCCATGGTACCACAAGCGTGTGTGTGTGTGTGTGTGTGTGTGTGTGTGTGTGTGTGTGTGTGTGTGTGTGTGTTTGTGTGTGTGTGTGTGTGTGTGTGTGTGTGTGTGTGTGTGCGTGTGTGCGTGGCTCTGTGTGTGTGAGAGTGAGTGAGTGAGTGTGCCTGCTGCACTGTGTTATCACCCTGTCTGATTTTTCTGTCCGAGAGGAGGCATGCACACACACACTCACATGCACTCACCACATACGTACACACACACTCCTGAACACACTCGCCAAGCACAGCCTGAATTGGGGCGCTTCAGTCACACAGGGAAAGAGAGAGAAAGAGAAAGAAAGAGAGAGAGAGAGAGGAGGCAAGCACTCTGGTAAATATACTCAGATTTTTACGACACATTCAGCATGTGACTCTTTGTTTCTCCTGACCTCCATTTAATCTTTCTTCAATGCAGATTGCATGTGGCTTTGTCTGTCTATCGCTTGCCTGCCTGCCTGTTTGTCTGTCAGTTTGCTGTGTAATTTCTGGGGTTGTGTCCCATTTGCGTCTCTCCTCTGTCTCCTCTGTGTGTGTGTGCCTGCGTGAAGGCCATTTCCAGCGCTGTTAGCCTCGTCTTGAATGTGACGTTGTTGTAATTCTGCTCTCCTCCTGATGAGGGGCGTGCGTGTGTCTGTGCAGGATGCTGGGGCTCAGATGAGGCTGGTTGATGATGAGGCTTCAGTGGGAGGCAGCCCGGGCTGTGCTGCTGATAACGTTACAGGGATGAGCCCTCTCTTTACAGGCGCCTCAGTATTCCCTTAGGCTTAATCCTCGTGTGTTAATTCTCAGCCTTTCCCCCACACGCACTCCTCCCCACATCCACACCAATGAGGGCATGTCAGTCCCTTTGACATTTAAGGTGGGCAGATTTATCGTGTGCAGTCTGGCTCTCCTTGCTCGCTCGCCCAGGCGCTTGCTCTCCTTTCTCTTCCCCCTATCTCTCTCTCTCTTTTTGATCTGCTAGAGGTTATCCATCATCTTTAATCATGCAAGGGGCCGAGATTGCTTCATCACTGCGTCCCATTGGTCGGCAGGAGAGAGAGAGAGTTGGAGAGAATGAAGGAGAAAGAGGGAGAGAGAGAGAGCAGAATATGAGTGATTCTTGGGACAAATGCAGTCAAATGATCATTAAGGGATGTGATTTGCAGACAGAGATTCTTCTGGCTTGCTGATGCTCATTTGAAGCAATGATGTGTTGAAGGCGTGAACGCTTGGCTTGAGGCTGGGGTGCAGGGGGGGGCTAAGGGTGATTCTCATCCAACCTGTGTGTCCTAATGTGGAAGCGGTCGTGTAATAGTCCTCACAATGACAACTGCCATTGTCTCCCCTGCAGCATATATGCATTGTGGTGATTTATTTATGCCTCTCTTACCTGTGAAAAGACATCAACCCTTCTACATTTATTTAAAAATAAATACATGTTGCTTATATTTGTTGGTTGTTGCTTATATTTTAAGAAGTATGTGAGTAACCCATTTTAGCAATTTTTTAACCCATTTAGACCTCTTAAATCACCATCATAACCATCATGTTTTTGTGTTGTCCCCCCCCCCTCAATATCCATCATTTCAAAGTTCATAATGGTTTACCAAATTAATGTTAAAACTGTGAGTGTGTTAAAAATCACTGTACGTATGTTGTAGAGCTTGTTAGAGTGACGTTAGATTATACGCTATGCTGTCTGAACCATCAGATGTGAAGCACAGACTGTAAATACTTGTACTATGTGAGGAGCATTTTGGGGAAGACGTTTTGAATGTATGCCTTTTGTTTGCTGTGGATCTCATCTTGTAATCGACGGCAGCGTACCTCCATCCACTTTTGTAGCTAGGATCAAAAGACCCTAAATATGTTGTAAATGAGTGTAAATGTTTAGCCTTTACACTCTGAAGACAGATCTTAGATTTGCCCTGTTTTTATATTTAGTTAATTATGAAAATAGTTATTATTAATATTAAACTTATTACTATTATTACTATTATTATTATTGCTATTTTTCATTTATCATTGACACTACTCATGCGTGTGTTTTGTCAGAATAGCTGAACAAATTAATAGTCAAAAAGACCACTGGTTGCAGTTGGGCTTGATTAGAAAGAATGAAATCGTCAGTAGTTACTAACTTCTGATATTTTACTAGATGACTTTGGTGGTGTAGCATATGGTAAAACCTGTCTCACCACTCACCCCTCCCCCAAGCTTTTTAACTGTGTAGGACAGAGAGAGCTCAGCGTCAGTGAGCAGCTGGGAGGTGTAATGTGAACCACACAGGCGGAGGGGAGAAGGGAAGAAAGGCGGCTTCAGAGGGCCACTGACCAGCGGGTCACTAATGAAAACAGTGTGCGGTGCCCCCCATTATAAAAAAAAAGAGAAAAAAAAGAAAAACACCACACCTCCTATGCCCTTCCTATGCCTTCAGAAAGGTACAGAAGACCCTTTGGCTGCTCCTCGGCCCTTCCCACCTTCTTTTTCTCTCTCCAAGAGTCTCTCACCTTCCCTATCCAAACACGTGGAAATATGGAAATTCTAAACACCTTAACTATGGGGGCTTAAGTGTAATCATGTAGTCAGATGGAAGGGACATAGTTTGTTCTGAACTACCCTTTTCTGGGAAAACAGGCAGATTTTCCTGTGTGTGTGTGTGTGTGTGTGTGTGTGTGTGTGTGTGTGTGTGTGTGTGTGTGTGTGTGTGTGTGTGTGTGTGTGTATAATATATATATATATATATATATATATATATATATATATATATATATATTATATGTTGTATGAGACTCTCTCTTTCACTCTCATACAGACACACACAAACACACACTATACAGCAGGACAGGATTTAAATATTTTCAAACCTAACGGTTCTTTTTTTTTACAGTGAACAAGTCGCTGGATGAGGTTGTAGTTTAACTCTGAGCGTGTAAAAAGGCATAATTGACACAAATGTGTTTTCTTCATTTCATGTCGGTGTAGGTGTGTGAGCGTCTGGTGTATGTTGTTGTCCCTTTGTCAAGCAGATGAGGGAAGCCACACTGATAAGGCTCTGTCTCTATGCTGCATGAGGATTTCAGCACCGTCATAAAGGTGGTAATGCCTGTGTCCCACTGTGCATGTGTAAACCTTATCCACTGACATAACTGCTGCTGGAGGATGATCATTTGCATGTCTATCACTGGCTTTATGATTCAGCCATGCATTTGTTGACTGCCCCCAATTGACCAGTAGGTGGCACTGTTTCCACAAATATATTAGACTACTGGCAAATCTGTCAAGGAAGGGAAATTGGCAAGGATGAGACTGGGGAATGAACCATTGTTGGGTGGCTATTTTGAGATGGGGAAAGGGTAAACAGCACATTATTTACATTCATATACGGAGTATGCAAAAAATGACAAGGATGATGTGCCGTGTAGAACTATTTGCATTGTCATACAGTACTTTTACAGCTGAACACCATAAATATTCATCAGGAGCAAACACAAAACTCAAGCCTTCACTCTTCAATTGCACGCTGCAGCACAGCGTTTTAAAATGCTTTTCTCCCCATCACTAACATTAGTGAAATACTTCTCCATCTTTTAGCAAATCTGCTTATTGTATTACGTGATTTAAAAATATATATTAATATTAAGATGCAAAAAAATTAAAAAAAATATCAAGGAAAAAAAAGAAGCACTGGACTTATCATGAAGATGAGGCCGGCTGATTAAAAATCACTCTATCTGTTCATTCCGTTTGCCCTCATCAAATCCATTTCTAATTTCTATGGCTTTCATGGCAGACTGTACCAAGCCATGACCCTTAACTTTGACATATAATGTTCTTAATATCCAGATTAAATTTTCTTTAATCTGTCCTGGAACATGTGAAATTATTTCTGCAATCAAGTGCAGGGCTCCAGCCAGCCTCTGACTGCCTGATGCCTGGATCAGGGATCAGATCCCCAGCCCAGAAGCCAAGAGACCAGAGATGGGCAGATTTGGCCATCAGCATGCAATTAAGAGAGTACAAGTAGCAGAGGTGCCATTATGTGACCAAAGAAGTTAATGAGAATGACATCCGGCACAGTCAGTGTTGCAAGACATTAATCTGCTTCATGCTGAGACACAAACTCATGTCAGACATTTTAAATGAGTTTATATTTTTTCCCTCTCTCTCAGCAAGTTTATTATGCACCAACTCGCTTGATAGGAAAGAAGTGCTGTTTACAAAACCAAGAATCAAGATCAACCGTGGATTTGTGTGTTATACAAACATTTGTTTGTAGTATGGTTGAGAAGCGTTTGTAGTAATCTAAACCTGTGGGCAGCACAGGTGTAAGAGCAAAAAGACCACATTTCTCTTTCTCTCTATGTGCATCTGTTTCGCGGTGCCTTTCTTTGTCTCTGTACGACTTGCACGGCCAGACTACCTGGTGGTGATGGACAGCTGCTAGTGTGATGTGTGCAGACATGTATGATGGACTGTGGAGAGGTATAGTAGTACACCCCCGTCTCCCATTTGGATCACCATGTCTTTCTCAAGTGTTCTTCCACGTAAATCTAGAAAATAGGATTGTTAAATGTTAAATAGATCAACGGTGAATATATTTACCTTTTAGCTACATTCTGCACTAAATAAGAAGTAGTTGTTTTAGGGTCTTGTGATTGTAGTGTGAAGCCCAGTGTTTGCCTTGGTTATACTGCATTTTAAGAGTTGGTTAGTGGTAAGGACTAGACTAGACTGTGATGCTGGAAATTGCAAATTGAAACTGAAGATTGCCCTATACCATGGACTTTATCTTAAAGCAGTAAAGCAAGTAGCTGTGACTACAACTGCAGGTATTGATTTTGCAATTTCAGCAAATTAAGAACAAGACAGGAAAGCCATTAGGCCTTTCAGTGATTGCCACTGGTACTTTTTGGGGATGTTGAAGTTGACATTTAAATTAGACTTGAGGCCATGCCAGGGGTGAGACACCGAATCTGGTTTCTAATTATTCAAGGTGACCGAGGCCGACACATACATATGAATGCTGACTGTCTGCTCGTCTTCACATATAGCTCAAATAATGTATCATACGCCCTGAATATATATTGCTGATATGTAATGATATTACCCCCCTCTCTAAATCACACATGAGGGCTCAAGCCTTAGAATATAGTAATAAAGGGCCAATATAAGGCCATCTGCACAGGAAATATTAAGAAAAATGGTTAAATAAAGAAATGTATGAGGCTGAACAGTTTGCATGATTGAGTTATGGTTTTAAAATGTGAGGCTAATATGGGTCTGTTTAGCGATTGTGTAGGCTGGTGGGCTGTCACATCCTCCTCTGCCACTGCCTTTAGAAATATGGCACCTGAAATCTACGCTTGATCGAAGTCAAATAAACAAATCTTCAAAATTAGCCAGATCCATATCTGCAAAATTTAATAAGCGGCATCCATATGCTTTGTTAGCTTTTATCATTGAAAATTATCTATATTGGGATTTTATGACAGAATTTGACTGATGACATGCCTTACAATTATTATTATTATTATTTTTAATAATCTGGGGCTTGTTTACTGAGAAAAGATTTAAGGGAAATGTGCTCCAAGCATGGCTGCAAAATTTGTTTTCAATTCAATTCAGCATTATGAGAAAACAAATACAAATGTTCTACAAGGGGGTATTTGTGTAAAATTTAACAATATGCCATTTTCATTGTTTTTTCCATGGTTTTAATGAATGCAAGAATGCTTGTGGCACTGACAGAAAGGGGAAAAAACGATCTGAATAAATTAATAAAGTGATAAAAATGAACATGACCAAAGGTGCAAAGAGATTTAGTGCTCCATTGAGGGGCATTAGTACAGATGATTGACAAAAGTGCAAATTAAATTTTATTCAGCAAGTCATGAAGGTGTCATTCTGGGGGAACTGGTTATCTTTGAGTGGGCGAAAATGGCTCTGAACATGTGTACGCGAAGTGCACCGCTAATTCGTTGATTGCCCTTTGGAAATTATGGCTGCTACTTGTTAGGTAATTAACACTAGGCTGTAATTGCGTAGCCCCTGGGGGGCGATTAATTTTTCAACGTGTCATATTAGCAGAGAATGGGTTTGGGAAGCTTGTCTTTGGCAAGGGATGGCGAGACAGATGGCACATTGTCAACAGAAGAGATGTTTTGTTTGCCTGAAGTTGTGGGAGAAAAGACTGTGCCTGGGGAGCTGTCTTCCTCTTTCTGCCTCATTAATTAAATGCTAATTGACTGTAATTATTTACATCATGTTCCAAATGGAGACATCAAGTGCCTGCAACACAAGTGTCTTGGCACCCTTCAAATGGAGTATGAAAGACTAATCTGTTCTTAAAACCGGGATAATCATGAGTTTCTAAAATATTCCATAGGTTACTATTTATACAAAAGATCAACAGAGCCCCATTTGTTGACATAGTGAGCTTTCACAATCCTTGTTGTGTTTCTCCATGCCAAGCTTTGGGCCATTTCTCCTGATATCTACTCCACCACTCTTCATTTTTCCATCCTTCATGTCTTGTATCTTATGGCTTTTATTGAAATGTTTAATGCACCATAGCTGGCCCTGCAAGGAGCTGTTAATGAAAAATGAGAAAACCAAAAAATGACAGGCTGTTTGCTTGTAATTGTGATGCCCCCTTATGTGTTTTTTGCCCATATATTATGTTAATGACATGCTGACTAGGCAATAACTGATATGTAAACATATATTTGATTGCGTTCACATGTGTGTTATGAGACGAGGAGAGGCTGTCAGGTTGTATGTGACTCCCTGCCTTTGCAGTGTTGCGGTGACACCTCGGTATGACATTGATCAGATAGTCGGCGAACTCACTGTGGCAGGAACCCCAACATTAACACCTCCAGCTAATCGACATGACATCAATTTTAACCTGACCTAGAAACTCTCCTAGGCTGCAGCCCCTGATTGACAAACCCGGCGTCTTTTTCCAGGTCACGTGAAGAAGAGGAAGTGTGTACGGCTGATCTGGGTGAATTAGTCTTTGCCAAGAGTCATTAGCATCTATTGTTGGCATACAGTGAGTTAAGAAAAAGATTTTGGGAATCCTGTGTTCATTTTGTACATTTGGTGAAATGGATTTAGATGGATCTCACTCACACATATGTCTGTAATGATATTTGATTAAGCAAGATGGCATTGTGCTGTAGTCAATGTGCTACAGGGATTAGTATTGGGATGCTGTCTCAGACTGACCACAAGGCCAATCTTTTTCAATGGGAAATTATTGCTGACAAAGGCTGTTTAGTGGCATAATAGTGATATTTAGAATGTTAGACTTATTAGTGTTCATTTTGGGATGAGACAAAGACAAAATATTTCTATCAAAGATGACTAAGACGAGATGAAGAGTAGAGAAGATTGTAATTATAAAACATTTATTGTGACGATATCAACATGCAATATTGTTGACAAGACTAGACAAGACTAAAATATAGTTTGAAAATAACATCTGTAGCAAACTTTATATTAGTCACCAAGAAACAGGAGACAAAGAGTAGGCCTATTTTCCCCAAAATATATTCACTGTCTTCATTGCATGGTAGACTCTTCAGTTCCTGCTTGGCCTACTGTATATGGAATATCTCCATATCTATTGCGTGTTGATTGTCATTTCGGCGCCCATGTTAACAGTTTAGAGCAGCCACACTGCCTCCGTGATACACGCGTCTCAGGTGCGGCTCGAGCCACACTGTAGGAGTCAGCTAGAGAATAGAAGTGGAGCCTAAGTTTTGCATGAAGCAAGAGTGTTGGAAGCAGTTCTGTGCCAAAATACATAGTAAGACTGGTTTAGTAATATTGCTGTTCTAAAAGGGGAAAGTGGAGGCTGCATGTGTAATATAGTAGCAGAAACTAAACGTAGCAGTGTGCTAATTGTATCAGAGACAGTCTTGGTGTGAAGACACACACACAACTGCACCACAGCAATGCAGTGGTGACAGAATGCAAAGTGCGTAAACTAATATACAAAAATAATGACAACGTTGGGAGGTGACGAGTTGACCGATTTGAACCCATTAAGTCAAATAACCGAAAAACCTAAACGCAAAGAATTTGAGGTAGGCGAAGTTGTTGTTAGCTATATTAGTTTTACATTATGTAGGTGGTGTTTTATAGCCAAACTCAAGATTGAGTAGGCTATAGATAGACTAGAATAGATCACACAGACTATCCCTTTCCTTAATATGTTGCACAGATCATTTTCAGTGTATACCTTTGAAGGGAGCTTGTTCATGTTACCTGGTTGGTGGTGTTTGCCAGGCAAGTTTGCAAGGCTGTTTTTTCAGCAGGCTGGTTTTTCAGCAGCGGTAGCTGAAAAAAAAGTGGAGTGAAAAATGACTCTATGAATATCAACAGTTGATACAACCTGAACCTGTCACATTGATTCCATTTTCCAATTAGCTTGGGAAAACATTTTCACTAGTGACTACTTAAAGTTGACTAAAATGTACAGCATGTTTGTCGACTAAAATGTTCTCAGTTGTTGTCGACTAAACTATACTAAAACTGTAAGCGATAGACTAAAAAATAAACTAAAACTAGTAAGCATTTTTGTCTGAAGACTAGAAATAAAAGATGACTGCTAAATGTACTAAGATGTACCACACATCAGTATTGATGTAGGTTATCATACCTTTTTTAACATTCAGAGTTGTGCCTGGCACTCGCAATGCTGAATTTTAATTTACATCTGCAGTTACTGTTGACAAATAGAAAGGCCTCATCATAAAAAGTAATAGAAATATCCAAAGGTAGCATTAACCGAGCATTTTATAACAAGACAACATAAGAGCTTTTTTTTGGGTGGTAGTTTTTTTTGTTTGTTTTGTGTACATTTTCATCAGTGTAATCCCCTGTGTCCAGAGATTGTTTTTTTTATTCAGTCTTTCTTTCGCTCTCTTTTTTTACCCTAAATAACACTGAGAGATAAGGAGGTCCTACATATTCAGGACTACTGTAGGTGCGGCTGCAGAAGCGCAGGATTTCCCCCCTCTAGTCAATTGCGGAATTAATTTCAGCTGGCAGCATCATGCTGTGGTCATTTTGTCTGGAGAGACATGTTGTTATCTTGATTTGGCCATAACAGCTACGAAATGATCACTCAGCATGCAGGCTGTCCGGATAGCACAGACAGCCTGCCTGGCTAGGGCTTTTTAAAATACAGGCGAAGAAGATGGGGGTGGGGGGGTGGGGGGGGGGCTGCAGGTCGTTTTAGCATTCAGATAAGAGAGGAAGAAAGAAGGACAGAAGAAAGAAAGGGAGACAAGACAAAGAGAAACGAAAAGCAGGCAAAATTGCAGCTGTCATCAAACAAAGTGTCCGATGGGGAATGGAAAGCAGGACTCAGAAAGACTCTTTTCTTTCTGTCTGTCTCTCTCTCTCTCTCTCTCTCTCTCTCTCTCTCTGATGATATGAAAGTGCAGACCCATGGTGCTTTTTAAAGCAGACATTTGTAGCCCCCAAACTGTGACAGTACAGTATTGGTAGGCTGGTAGACAGTGTTTTGTTTGGGTCAGTGTTGTCATAAAAAAATAATATTTATTGCCAGTTTAAGCACAATTACTGTGAAATGAAAATATCTATTTTGGTATATTTTCTGTTGCTTATCGGTCAAAAGCAGTTAAACTCACTGCTGTTAGGGCTTTGGTGACTGCAATGGTGCCTGCAGTCTGTTATGTGAGCAACCCACTGGATCATTAAATTAAAGTTGGGAAGAAACAGATAGGAAGAAGGCAGAATGGGACGTTTTTGTACATTTCATAAGCCTGGTACATCCGCCTACTTTTTCTTATCACACAATTTGCATAGAAAAATATGATATTTCTCCCTACAAGTTGTAGCGGACTCCAGTAATTAAAAAAAATTGAGATTTGAAAATGTCGGCAAGCCTTGATGTCAGGAAGATTGCCGAAGGGGTCACAATAATCAGTGATTACATTTTAATCTGAAAGGGAGGCGGAATAGAAATGATGGATTTCATCAGTAGCAGTTTATGTGTTTATGAAGCTTCCGCAGAACCGGACAGCGGTTCCAGGAAGATTAGAACACTCACATGTATTGAGATATATTGGTGCAGGTTAATGCTACTTTTTTACATTCAGGATTAAGAGCAGCATCGGCAGCGGTCACACATCTGTGAACTGTAGCTGCACAAAAACCAATGACCCTGCACGCTTGACATTTGCTGTACAGTGTGGTACAGTGTGGTCAAATAAAAACAGATGAATCTAGATAAACTAGTAAATGCAAACGATCATATTATAACATAAACAGGCATTGTACCATAATGAATTTATAGTACATAAAATGCAGTTTTTATCTGCACAGTTACAACTTATTTTGTGTTGCAGAGTGGAGCCTTTGTGCCTAACTGAGAGAATAGTCTCTCTGTAAGCGGCCTTTTTCACACGACTAAGATGGATGGACAGTGACGCATCCCTTACTTCCTCTCTTGTTAAAGCCGCCCTCTTCATGTGTGTCAGATGCTTTCAACCCTCCACAACAGTTTGTTCCACCAAATCTGGCCATAATATATCATTATCACAACTTTGGGAGGAAATCCATAGGATCAATATGTCTGCCCGGTCCCTGGGCTGTGGATTGCTTACACGCTGAGCGGCTTGTTGTACCACAAGTCAAGTCCATTGAGCCACAGGCGACCGCAGACTACAGCAGCTCCCCTGCTTGGCTCTGGTCTGCATACAGAGGAAACCAGCCAAGAAAATGCCCAGAGATGGCACAGCCGATTCCCAAGACGCAATCTGAAGGCGTCGAGGGGGGTCACGATTATTGCCTCTTATTCAGATGCATACCATCTAGCCTTATAATTACTTTGTTCCCAAATCTGTGAAGGCACAACAAGAGTATTTTTGTTCTGCCAAGTGTGACGCACAAAAAGGAAGCACTCAAACCTGCCGATACAGGAACCGTACATGATTCTGACTCTAAAGGCCAGACAGGATTCAAGGGCTGTGCTGGAGACCCACAACACAGAGCGGACCTCCCCCACTTATTACGACTTCTCCCCCTTCATCCCTAATGCACTGGTCAAGCTTTGGTGTGGATTGATCACTCAACCTTCAAGCTTTTTTTTTTTTTTTTTGACTTCATTAACGCGGGGTCTGGTCAGCGATGGCCAATTGGAGAGTTGTTAGGGGGGTGGTGTCTATGTCTGTGTGTTGAGTATGAGTGTGTGCGTGCGTGTGTGTGTGTGTCTGTGTGTGTGTGTGTGTGTGTGTGTGTGTGTGTGTGTGTGTGTGTGGTGTGTGGAGGGGGTGGACTTCGAAAGTAATTACCATCCGATAAACAGGTCAGGAGTGAGTACGGCCACAGCTGCTGCTGCTGCCGCCGTGGCCAGGGCCGTCCGCAGTGGCAGCCACTTCAGGCAGCTAAGCTCCCGGGTATTGATTGGCCAGTCTGTGACATCTTCTAAGCCATGTCACCCAAGTGAAAGAAGACTCCAAATTGACCAATAATAAAGTGTTGGGGAAGTTGTAGCCGCCACCTCCAGGGACTTGTTCATGCGCTGGAGTGGATGCTCCTCCTCTCGGACCATCAATCCTCCCTGAAGGCTCAATATAGTGCTAAATTAGCCAAAGGGACGGCGGAAGGACCACTGGACATCTGTTACAGACCCTTGACTTATCCCCCACCCCCACACCTACTCACCACCCCAAACCCCAAACCCCCACCATCTCTTTGCCCCCAACCCCACACCCCCATTTAAATACCACAGTAAAACAGTCCAAAAGCCCCTAGCAATGTAATGCCAGGATTTACAGTTGAACAGAGGGAAGACGTAGGATATCCCCTTAAGCTTTAAGTTAAAACAGATCTATATGAGAAGTGAAATTTGCACAAACACCCCCACCCCCCCCACATACACACACACACACACACCCCAACCCTACCCCTCCCAACACACACTCGCACACGGATGGACGGAGTTTTGGTGAGCTGACTTTAATGGTATTAACTGGGCTCATCTTTCTCAGAGTGACAGTTTTGTCACTATTTAAAAGAAAGGACCTAAATTACACTCCGGTCCGCAGCTGACTGAGGCAGTGGTGCTTAATGGCTGCCTCGGGAGACATAACAAGTAGAACAAAAAAATTATAACCCGTGTACACGAACAAAATGTGATATATTTACAGAGCAGAATTATTCAGCAGTCACTTGTGGGTGTGCTGTGACTTGTTTTTTTCCTTCTTTTCTTTTTCTATTCTTTTCCTTTTCTTTAACAGAGCATAGCACGCCTTATCAGAATACTATGAATTTATATGGCTCCTGTGCCGCGCTCCATGACAGAAAAGTGCCAGTAATTGTTAGCTCTTTTGTGTTTATTCTGGTATTTTTCCTTGTCACCCAGTCCTCGCCGTTCATGGGCTACTGATCTCCCAATCGCCTTAGCCGACTTTATATCAAAGAGCAACAAGCATGGAGGTTGTTGGTGTACTCTCAGTGCAGGGCAAAAACCCAGCCACTATGAATATTTAATCTGAGGAGACGGGTGCTGGACTTCAGCTTTGTCTTTCATTGGATTACGCCTCTAAGACGGCGAAAAAAGATTAATGGTACTGCAAATGGGAGAGGGCTGTTCATCTCTCGGGTTGAATCTTGGAGATAAATGGAGAAAAATTACCATACATATCTATTTCAAAAACACTACTTCTCCAAGAGAGTGGTCAGAGGATATCTCCTACTCAGATCAGTGAAGTTTCACACAAACTCAAGCAAGCATGCAAAGTCATATATTTCTGTTTCTCAAATTGCAACCATGTTGTTTATTGTTTTCCTGAGGGGACTTAGTATTTTATTTTTCAACAGAGCAGAAAAAAACAGGCCTGTTTAATTAGAAATCTGTTAAATAGCAGCTTGCATTTGAGGAGATGATGATGCAGTTTTTTCTCATTGATTTTGCATTATTGCTAAAGACATTCCATGGTTCCATTCAGCACTGGGGGTCTATTGGGAGCACCATTCAAGAGAGTGCTGATGTATTGAAATGATACCCCCCCACACATGCACCCAAAAAATCAATTGTTTTGTCTTGCATAAAATGTAAAGGGTAGATGTGCAGAGGCCCTTCTGGTTTCCAATTGATGGAATTACTCAACATAGACTTTGAGCCAATAATTTCTCTGATGACAAAAGTAATTCATTTCGTTTAGGAATTGAAGGATTTTTTGTTCATATGTAAGCAAAGTGTTCCATTTAAATACAGTATGCCTGGAAGTGAGATGATTCTACGGTTGTTCATGCTGAACATGAATTTTGGTTCTGGCGGTGATTTCATTTATTGGACATCGAATATTTCATGTTTGCTTTAATGCGGAGCAGTGCGATGTTTCTAAGGCCTGTTGAAAAGCTGCATTGATTTTGTTTTTTTACTGTAGGCCTGTTCGGATTATGTTCATCAGCATAGCTCCCAAAATGTGTTTAAAAAACTAATTAACTCTCAGGAAAGCGTACTAAGCAGAGGGAATGTGGTCATAACGTCCCACAATGCTTGATGTTGTAACCTCTCGCCTCTTGGGCTGCTTTCCAAGCTTTTGTGTCCGTGGATATATCAATGGCCAAGCGGAATCACTCTTGAGTATGCAGTGCAGAGAGAAAGAGCTCTTAAATGACCGGTAAATCAAACACTTTTCTTGAATGAGCAGCCTTTGTGGATTACCAAGATCATTTGCATTACTTTGAAGTATTCAAAGCGTTTTGCAGCCATTACAGTAATTAACATCATTGTCGATGTCAATGGCATGATGCCACAAGGCATCGCAATTACACCCATGCTAATTAAGCTCTGACTAAGCTTTTAGAGAACAATTATATTATTTAGCTGATCCAACGTAGAAGCCCCCATGGATATTGCGCAGCCCCCCCCCCCCCCTTCCTCTCCTCCCGCCTTGCACCAATACACCCCATTGCACATTTTGTCTTCTTGTTTTGTCTGCGAGCGTCCTGCTAGACAAGGAGAGCGGACAAAGCAATTTCCCGTCTGATCTGCTGGGCCTCATTGTAGTGACGTACCCAAATTAAAGCATGCCCTTATTAGGACCGTGTCTGCACAGAAGCTGTAGAGACTCACGCTGACGTGAGCCCTGTAGATTTTGACACTGATATCACCAATAACATCTCGCTCCAAAATACTTGGGGATAAGTGTGTTTGGACCAAAGCCAAGATTTTATGATAAAAGTGGGCTTGTACTTGCTTAATTGGTTCATGTGCCATTACTTGTAATGTGCTGCACAGACGATACATTTAAATCAGAGGTTTTAACAAGGTGTTAGGCTCAATCTTGCTTCCATTCTTTCACTTTCATATGTAAATTTTGATGTTTTGGCTTGTAAAACTTTTTGGACATTTGAATAGTTGAATAGTGCACTTGATTCACTTTGACTCAATTAGGGTTCAAGCAATCCATGCATTACTTCTCTCTTCATGTAAAAGTATTTTTTGCATTAAATGTTTCCACCTAGTTGATAATTTCATCCCTTACTGTATATTTTTACATACCCATGTGTGTGTGTGTGTGTGTGTACATGTATGCCTTTGTTTAAATTCCACACAGAGACCTGCGTGTCTTGCCTGTCTCCTTAAAGTAAATTGATACTAAGAGGAATGGAGATCCTCAGGTGAAGAGCCTGACACGTGGCCCAGGCCTCCACAACACTGTGGGATCAGCAGACTGTGTTAAAGAGCTGTGACCCTTAAAGTGCTTCCTGTTCTAGGCCAGGACCTGTAAAATAGGTCTTGTTTTGGGTGAATTTGTGCGCATTACTGCCCTTGCTGTGATCAATAGCTGCGTGTCCTCCTATTGATCCAGCCGTCTGCAGGGGGAACGTGTGGGAATGGATCTGTTTTGGTTTTCAGTCAGACCACACACACGGGCCATCAGGTGAAGATCCGACCTTAAAAGACAAGCAAGGGGCCATTCTGCGGTTTGTGTGTGTGTGTGTGTGTGTGTGTGTGTGTGTGTGTGTGTGTGTACAGGTTGGCTGCTCATAGCAGTTCTGTAGAACTGAAAAGATGAGTGTGAGTGAGAGTTATGCGTGTGTGTGTGTTTATGTTCATGTTTATGTTTTGCCGGATGTGTATACACCTTACACATGATAATCCAGCAACTTAATTGGTAGTGCAGCATCCTAGCCACATGGAGGTTTTGGTGGTCAATTCTAGTCAGCAACACATGCTGATGTACCTTGTCTGCATTTACTATTAAGCCTCTTTTTTGCAAGTTTGTGCCAAAGAAACAGAAGAGACTAATTGCAGAGCATGTAATACATTCACAATGCTCTGTTGTATTTTCCATCCATTTCTCACTGGCTGTTTTGAAAACAGACTTTATTTGCTGGCAATTTAATGCTGTGATCACATCAAACATGGTTAAACAGACTTGATGTGGACCAGCCCTGTAGACATCAGGCAGATGTAGTGCCAATCATCATTTCTGTTAATGACCCTAAATGTCAACTTGGAAATAGTCTGATCTGCTGTCCACCACTGGCAAAGCAGCATGGATGGAGAGAGAGCCTTTCGGGGTGGAAATTTAATTTCATACATGCGCACACATCCACACGAACACAGACCTTAACCAAATGCACACACCCATGCAAACAAACACACACTTGCATATACAGTACTCTCTTCAGAAATCATATGTTCACAACCACATATGAACACACACACGCACACACACACACATGCAGACGTGCACAAATATGCACACACACACGAACACACACACACAGACACACAAACGCTCTTGCTCTCTCATACACACACATACACACATGCACACACACATACGCACACATTCTCTCTTCCTCTCTCTCTTATTTCTCTCTCCCCTTCTCTTATGCACGAACACACACACACACACACACACACAAACCAGCACGATCCTCCCTGCAGTGTGCCTTGAGCTCCCTCATTAGTCTTTACATGACAGTCCTTGACCACCTGATGGCCCCTATGACTTCTCCAGAAGAGGCCTGCTGGTCAACTCTCCATGCCCCCATCCCCACTCACACTATGATGACCATTCCCAAATTTCCTTAAATGACACAACTGTCCCAGCTGCACAAACTCTTTAAACTGAGACCCTCTCCCAAACCCACAAGACATGACTGGGAAGGCGTCCAGATCATTCAGTGCCAAGCGAGAGTCAGGAGGCGTGCATCCAGACAAAAATCATATTGATTAGAGAACTGTTGCCACATTTCTGACTAGTGTGGACAGACTCCATTGTGGACAGACCCCATGTACTGTAACAAAACTCCGCTGTTGTTGTGTGCTGTTGCTTATGTCCACTGTCTGGGGGCAGATACTGAACTATCCTGGCCACTCCTTGAAGATCATCATCTGAAAACACCCTACATTGTTACTTGATTGCAGACATACGGTCATTACAGCTTTGTGGAGTATAGTTTTGTTTTTATGTCTTGTAAACATGGCTGTGTGTTGAATCAAAGAGTGGATTCATTCACATCTCTCTCTGTTTTGTGTTAAGCAGCTAGTCAAACCTCAGCGGTCCTGTTTAGAACGAGCTGTGGAGGTGGGATGGCGTCAGCCTCGGATTAGCCTACATACCTGTCCAACTCTGGCCCCCGCCCCGATTCATTACCCCTCTCTGGACGCCATTGCAGCGCAATGTTTTAATCATGATGGGGTGGGGGGGCACAAGAGATGGTGGGGGTATGGTGCAGCTTGTTTGTAATTATAAACACTGAGGACTTGCGGATATCAAAGGAGATTTGATGGAATTCAAGCCTATGGGCATCCTCTGTTGCTTTGAAAATGGCCCGCAAGAACATCAAAAGCGCGGGCCCTAGCCTCTTTTGAGGTGTCCGTGTTTGCTGTGTTTGCATATACCTTTAAGGCCTTTCTGGGTTTTTCAGACAGCAAGGTCAACATTTGTTGTTTGTGCTCACAGTCAGAAAGAGGACTCTGAGGCCAAAGGAGAAAAGAGCTACAATTCCCTTCTATTAAGTACCGCCCCTCCGTGACTGCACGCACATTAGAAATACCCCAAAAGATCTGAGAGCAACACAGAAACCTCATGGCTTTAAGTCTGCTTAAACTCAGGTTGTTTGCTGACATTGAAGCAGAGGATCCTAAAAATATATATTTATTGACTGTGCATACTGTTATTTGACTATGATTTGGTGTTGTCATTGAACCTATATTGAATTTAGTTATTTAGTCTGTTGATAATTACAAATGTATAGTGCAAGCCAAGCCAATGCAACTTTATACATTATATTGTCAATGTAACAAAACCAACATTGGAATCTACATAACTGGCACATAGACATGGATACCAATTATAAACACATCTTTGATATTTGTTTTGCAGGGTTGTTATACCAGTAACTGGAAAACATGTATATTTTTCAACAAATTAGAGCTTGTGTAAACAGATGTCTTACTTTGAAATAAATGAAGAGAGCAGGGATTCAGCTCCTTTTGTGATTGAAAGGATTTACAGTGGTGCAACAGTGTATGAAAAATCCCCAACAAAGACCCACATGAAATAAATTCATGTCCAAATTAAATCGAGAGGTCTGATCCCCCTTTGATTTCTGCATTGAAAAAGCCTTGTTTTTTTAAGTGGATTCCTCCAATTGTGAGATGCAAGTCACAAACAGTCACTTAAATGTATTGTCTCCCCTCTTCAAACCTAATTCCATATACTCTTGATTGACCTGAGACATAGACTGTCAACACTGAGTAATAGAATTGAGTGCTGATGCAGTTGTGTGTGATTACTGATCCCAAGTCATCATATCAGGCCTTAATCTTCCTCATTTCATTGAAAAAAGACAGATAAAGGACCTACAGAGAAATATTTTCTCTAATGAAATAGTATAGATGATTCTCCAAGCAATGGCTGTTTGTACTGTGAGGGTGAATCAGTGGTGCACAGGTACCAACAGTATGTGATTGTGAAACTGTATTGATATTCTCTTATACTCGTATTCCTCTCAGATAGAAATAGCCTCAGTTCACCACTTTGTACAAGTTGTTTGGCACAGCCCTGAAGTTGATTTATTATAGATTATGCAATGGAGGCTGGTAATCGGATAACAATAAGGACAGGGGAAGCAATTTGAACACATTGAAGGCCAAACCTGTGACTTTATATAATGCAGTTGTCAAAGCACTGGATTGTTTGGATCCCTCTGCCATTCAGTGGGTTGTTTTTGCTTGTAGTTGTTGAATAGAAGATAATGAAACACTACAGGTTTTATTTGTTAGAACACTTTAAACGCAAATGCGCCCTAGTGCTGGCGTGCCTTCATATAAGTGAATTATAAAGGGTACTCCTTTTGCGAGTGACCTTGATTATTTCTGAGAACACGTGGAAAGGAGTACGTTTGTGTTTTTTTTTTTCACCCCTTCTTTTTCCAGGGAGGAGAAACTTCAACATCTCTGGAGTCATTTTCATTCACATCTAAACACACTGCAGCTCAAGTAAACAAGCTGCCGTCTGAATGTGAGACACATTTTATAGTCATAAAGGATTTTTTTCACTTGAATGACAGAAGATCAAAGGCGCTCTGCATTTCTGAGGTAGAGCATAGCCCCGAGCTGTGAAGAATAAATTTAGAACAAATTTTCTTGCTCTTACAAGGTATTACTTTAATTTCTTCACTCGCTGCATTGGGGGAGGAGGAGACACGGGGACATACAGTAGTAGATATCCAACACATCTTCCATGCAACCTTGTTTTCTATCAGAAATATAGAAATATATAATACGCCACCTGCTCCTTATTTCTTTAAAATCAGTTGTGTTTTTGAAATGAAAAGCAATTTTCCTTGGTTTATAATCCTGGGTAATAGTCAACCATCATTTTTAATCTTTAGATGCATTTTAAATCCAAGCTGTAATGTCTTAACTCTTTGACAAGGTCAAATATCTTAGCAAATAAAGCTTAAGCTTTGTTTTATATGAAAGAATTACACGATTAATACCGAAGAATTAATCACGTACGATTCAGATCAACCAGATTGGGTTTGTGGTAAGGATTATTTCAGATAGTTCCTGGCCTATTTTTTCCCATGCCATAAATTGACATTGCTTGGCAAAAGTGCTGTTATGAAGAAACATTAACTCTTTTTTTCTCACACTTCATTATCTTTCCTGACTGAATATGTTTGCTTCTCTAAATGAATCCTAAGGGTCTTACAGTTTACTGTCTCTTTGTCTCAAGTCTGTGTGACCAGACACGGGTTCAGGTCAGGTAACCTGAGGAGAGAAGGTTCGGATTAGATCACAGTGTCTCACAGACACTCAACACTGTTGTGTATTTCATAAGATGAGTATGAGTGGAAATGAATTGAGAGCGGTCATTGAAAGTGAACTTTAACTGACAAGCATTTAACAACTGATACAACTATCGTACCAAAAAGCATAAATTAAATGGCTGCTCAACTGAACGGACAGTAACACAATATCACTAAAATAACGTTCTGATGACTGATTTAACATTTGCCCTTTTGTTGTCCTCCACATGCCTATGTCCTCTTCTCTTCTCTTCTCTTCTCTTCTCATCTCATCTCCTCTCTCTGTCTCTATAATTCTCAGTGAAGGATCTACAGTATAGTATGTTTGTACAAAGCTTGTGTTGACCTTAAACTGAAGTCTCAACTGAAGTCTACCAAAGATCTGGGCTTACGTTTCCAACTGCAGCAGGTAAGGAAGGATACTGAAAATGAGAAGAACCAGCAAATGTATAGGTCACTAGGAAATATTTTCTGTTTTACACACTTTTTTCAAATATTGTGATTAGGTAATAATTTTACACCTTGCTTTTCCAGATTTATTTTTGCCCATGAGGGTATTTTTTATTTTATTTATAAAGACTTCTTTCATAAACTGGTCAGAGGTGTCTACTTTTATTCATGTAGCTTTTTTTTGCTTTGCTACATATGTCAAAACAAACTGTGATTAATAATTTATATGATTTATGAGGCATCTAAAAACTAAGCGATCAGAAGTCTCCGACGAGAAGTTTCAGGTCTCTTACTTGTAAAGTCAAATAAGCAGCTCCTGTATTCTCAGGTAAACTGAAGTCAAGGATACAAGTGTAATGACTTTGAATAATATCTCCAAAGCTTATTCCCAGGGCATGCTACAGCTTCATTAGAATATTGCATTTATTTTTCCAACTCATTTTTTCCATTCCTATTTGTATCTGTCTAATATTCTTGCAATACACTTAGCAAATGTTAGCAAAGTCATAAATCAAGCTGTGGGGCCTTGGTGCTCTGTCCTGTCTCCTGTACCGTAGGTGTCACCACAGAGAGTTTATTGATGAACAATTTATCTTTGAGTTTCATCCTTAAATGCATGCATGCATCTTCAATTGAAGCCCAGACCTATGGGCTGTGGTCAGCTTTTTCCACAAAATATATCTCTAGAAAAGATACGTGACAGAGTTAAATGCGTTTAAACTGTTTTGGCTTGTTGATTTCGATCTATTTTAGTTTTGAAAAGTTTGGGCCCTTTCATTAGCAAGGCAGAGTAAGCTGAACTTCCTGAGAATCTCAGCACACGCTTGATCAATCCGGTAATTTATGAACAAAACAAAAAGGTCAGCTCATCACTTCTTCTCATGGAATGACAACAGCTAATTCTTCACAACCATGGTTTAATTGAAGGCTGAAAATGGGATGAAAATGGGGAAATGTTGCATGATCAACTTTAGAATGTAAATTCAGGTGTAAAACAAATGTCTGATGTGATGGACTGATGACTAATGTGATGGACTGTTAGGGAATCATTTCTGCAAAGCAATTTCCCCTTGGGAATGAAAACCCAGCACTTTTCCCAGGTGTTTTTGTGCCTCTCTTGTGCCTTGCAGTGGGTCAACAGAAACACCACGTACAGTATACTGTATTGATTCTCTGGGGACATATGCATACATATGCAGTAGCCTGGTTGTGACCATACATGCCTGGTTGTGACATGTTACATGTGAGAAGCCTGTACTCTCATATTCCCAAGACAAATTTCTCTTAACGGAGACGATAAAGATCATCTTTAAGTTTAACTTTTACAACTTTAAGGGAGACAATAAAGATCAACTTTAAGTTTAACTTTAACATGTATACATTATTGTATAATATAAAAATTCTTATGAAACAGCTCTCTGCTTTTAGCCGGATCCTCTGTACATAGCGTATCTTTTGTATTGTTCATCTGAGCTGTGCTGCAGCACCTGGGAGGTGGGAAAGTGGTGAGATGAAACGGGTGCCACTCTGGGAAGCTGCTGGCGTAGTTATTTATGTACCTCTTGCAGTAGTGCTGTGTGGTATAGCACTCCAGCAATTATGAGTTAAGTGAGTTGCGATAAAGTGGACATATTGTTCCGTAGGTTTTTAAAAATGTGGTCTGTAGTCACATAGTGTATGTAATGATTTCGATACTGATGTTACGAAAGATACCACTTCCTGAGTTTTTAATGGTATCCATTTATTTGATAATGGAGATGCACAATTTCAAAGATTACATTTCTATGGAGCAGTGGTATTAATGCCTCTATGTTATGTTTTATTTTGCATAAATGCATTCACAAATGTCCAATTTCAGCCCGTCAGAGTGATTATTGTATGTCCAAATATTTGATCTTTACCATTTATAAATGGACATTTCATTTTAACATCACCCGTTTTCACTTATATTGAATGTTACCGGGTTGTGATGGGGACTGAAATTGACTTGGGTCTACTGAGATCATGGACATTACACAGTGCAAACGTGGGAGGGGAAAACTTACCTTTTTGGAATAATTGGTTTAGGTTTAAAAATGCATTGAGTTCAGGAGAATTATCTCTTTAAGCCTCATGTGTCCTATCTCATTTGGTGTTAAAACAGACTGGCAGCTGACATTTGTAGACACCATTAAGACACCAACAATTATTTAGCAAATTATGCCCAAATATTTGCATGAAACATTGTAGTGCAGCCTGAAATGTGGGTGCGGAGGTAATGTGTGAAATATTCAAAGTAGCCGCATTCCAGCCAAAAATTAACTGCAGAAGTAAATTATACTCTCAGCTCTCCTGGCATTTAAGCTTCTGACAAATGAGTTTCTCTAAATGGCTGGAACCCATTTGGATTCATACAGATTGTGTGTGTGTGTGTGTGTGTGTGTGTGTGTGTGTGTGTGTGTGTGTGTGTGTGTGTGTGTGTGTGTGTGTGTGTGTGTGTGTGCGTGTGCGTGTCCGTGTGTCCGTGTGTGTGTGTGTGTGTGTGTGTGTAAACACACAGTACTGATGTTTCCAGTGCACTCTCTTTCTCCTTATTGTTCTCTGAAGTGATTTTGTTGATGGCGTGGAATTAAAAGGATTATTGCTTTTTCCCTAGCAAATGAATTCAAATGTTACATGTTAAAAGAATGCACATTGTACACACACACACACACACACACACACAGATACACACATACACACAGCGGTAACAGCAAAAGAGTTGAGTGCAGTTGAGTTTTGTGCTGGAAACTTTTAGAAACTGTTTCCTAATGGAAGTGTTGAGTGAAAAGGTCTTAGCTTTAATGAAGATCTCATGACGTGGCATCCTTGCAAATACTTCCCCTAAAGGGTGTTTTTGATTGACTCTATTGGTTATGTATTGTGTGTGTGTGTGTGTGTGTGTGTGTGTGTTTTCGTGTTTTCTCTTGTTTGGAGGGCCTGATCTTCTATGTAGGGCAATAGATTTGAATCTTAGCATCTGTCAATCAGGAAGCTCTAATGACTTAAACTTGCTGACAAAAAATGTCAGCTTAGGTTGTCTGGCGAAGAAGTATCATATTATTCCTGTATTGACCTTTAGTGCAACACCAGGCAATGATTAGCCACTGCTATGGATTTGTGTGCACAGTACAGCACAGACATAGTAGTGTGTTTCAAGTGATACCATTTGTTTGGTGTCTGTTTGTGGACTCTAAGGGTGCATTCACACTAGACCGTTTGGTCAGGACCCGGACCCGGACAGATTTTTGTTAATGTGAACGCAGTTTATCGAACCCAGGTGCGGACCAGGGTCTGGACCAGTGTCCGCTAGAAAACGGGCGTCTGGCAGTGTTTCCCAGAGAATTGAATTCCATTTGTGGTGGTTGGTTTGCAGAATTAACTTGAATGCAACAGTTTTTAACAAATTAGCACAGCGTGGTTATGATGCTAACCAGATTTAAGCATGATTTAGTACAACCTGGAAAATCATTGTGTGGTGGTCAATGTTGATATTGTGGTGGGCCGCCACATGTATGGGAAACACTGTCTGGGGTACGGTTCGTTACAACTCTGATGCAGTTTGAATGCTCTCTGTTCCAAAACCAGGAAAATAAACTGCCGTTTTTGCGTCGCTGCCAAGCGATATTGGTAAAAAGATGCTAGTGTTTATGACATAAATGGACCCAGGTCCGCAAACAAAAATGTAATGTGGGTCAGGGCTAGGGGGAGTAATCGCACTCGGGTAAAACGGACCCAGTGTGAATGCGCCTTAAGACTACAACTTACACCTTGATTTCAGAGCTTGATCTCAGATCAGGGCCAGAGCAGGCCAAGTTTATTGCAGACTCCGTCACTGTTTTTTATGTGTTATTGGTAGAGAAAGAAACACAAGCTACAAATGGCAAGGCATACTTACATAGCATGCTTACATACATGTAGCATACTCACATATGCTTGCTTGATACTTGTGGAGAAGGTAGTAAGGGGAGAAACAATTTGTGATTGGATGATGTGGAATGTTTATGGAATAATTTAAGTTTTCTTTGAATTACATTTTCTGTGATGTTCAACATATTTGGTCATATGAGCTTGTTTTGTCATACATTATGGCTTTCATAGTAAATGTGAGCTATTCATTTTCATTGATACCATCAACATAGAACCTCCAAATGTGTGCAATGTCATTGACGACTCCTGTCATTTTGCAGTTTTTATGTTGCTAGTTATCAGTGAAGTATAGTCATAATTGATTACATGAAATGTGCTTCATTTCATAGGTGACGGCGTGCCAATAAGCCGGTGCTGTGTTTGCCTTTGATTTAAGGGCCCACAGGCATAAAGGAGCGGGGAGGGGAGGGCAATAGCAAGCAGGCTTCATTGTTTTCATATGATTAAAATTTGTGCCACAGCAGCTTCAGATTACTGTGACGGAGGCAGCGCCCCCCCTATTCTCAACACTGCTTCTAAATGAATGTCAACTTGTTTTAGCTGGGGCTGCCGCCGATCGATACTTCATTAGGCCGAATTGTCCTGTGTCCATGCAACCTTGAAGCCCAGGCTTAATTATCTCCCATATTATGCACGGCCGGGCGAGGAAGACAGGGGGCTCAGCTGTGGCCTCCTGCAACAACCCCACTCTCCCTCCCCTCGCCTCTCTCCACTTCGGGAGGAGGAGGGAGGGGGTGTATTTGGGTGATGTGTGTGGTGTGTGTGTCTGTGTGGTTGTGGTAGTATTGTGTGTGTATGTGTGTGTGTGTGTGTGGTGGTGGTGGTGAGTGTGTGTTTTGGGGTGGGGGGGTGTTATAAACTGATGTTCAAGGGCTGCTAGGGCTCTTTCACTACCAAGTCCACTAGCCAGGCTTCAGTTTATTCATTTAAAAAAGGATGGAAGGGTGGGGAAAAAGAATGGTTGGGAGATGGAAAAAAGACAAAGAGAAAGGAGAAATGAACATTTTTAAATGTCACCAAGCTTAGGGTTTGATTCTCTAGGAGTGTGTGTATTGTGTAGAGTGCAAATCCAATTCCCTCAGTGGAAAAGGTTGAAAGAGTGACAGAGAGAGAGAGAGAAGACGAGAGAAAGAGATAGAGAGTAAAATAAGCAAACAAATCAGATTTCCACGCCGATGCTAGACGCAGTTTGGTGAATTTGGATAATTTAAAATTAATGGCCATCAAGGTAGCATTCATCTGGAGACTGAGAGGGGAGGCTGTGTATTGTGTGTGCATATATTTTACGAGGACTGTGTGTATGTGTGTCTGTGTGTAAAAAGTGTGTGTGTTTTTATGTGTCTGTGAGGAGAATGTGTGTGTGGTTGTGTCTCTCTCTCTCTCTCTCTCTCTCTCTCTCTCTCTTTGTGTGTGTGTGTGTGTGTGTGTGTGTGTGTATGTGTGTATGTATGGGGGGGGGGGGGGGGGTTGCGAGTGCAGTCAAATGGCAGTCATGACAAATGACATCCCCTGGCTGAGAGCCTCTTCTCCTCACTGGTCTGATTTGTCATCTCCACTTTTGACATTTTTCATCCCAGTATCAAATCACAGTGACAGTCTGATATTTTCTAATTCTCTCTACCCAAGAGCACTAGCAGAACAATGCCTTCTGCATGTCTTAGTGTGTCTCTCTATCATAATGTAGAATGGTTTAGAACAAAATGCACCAGGTAACACAGATACACTGAATAGAAGAACATTTTGCGGTTGTGCGGATGCTGTCAGGTAAAACAGACCATAGATCCAGATCCATATGCATTTCCTTTGGTCAGATATAGGTTCATGCGGTCCATGCTACTGAATATAAACCCATTGCACTGAATTGACTCTATGTATGTCAATGGTGCCAGGGAATTTGTAGTTATACCCTGTCGTTTATGATGAGTTTCTTAACGTGTTAAATCTCCTCATGTTTCTTTTTTTTTAAGGTCAGTATTCTCATGAAGTACGTCTCCATTTTCTCCTCTTTGTAGCCTCTTGGTGGCTCTATGGCACAGTGCGTTTTGAAAGGGAAATCCATACCTGTTCATTAATATTGATATATTTTGGCATGCGTTATCACCTTTGTACTGTGTGAGTGCTCCTATCATATCCCTACGCTGACAGAGAGGAGCCGCCACTCGAGGGGTAGTGGCAGACCGTCACGAGGCAGATGGCCATTGATTTGCACCACGGAGCACTGGTGTGTCCTGGCCTCGCCTCGCCCGCGCTGCACCCGTCTCGCGCTCTAAACGGTGTAATTATGCAGCGCCATCTCGCAGATTGTTGTTTTATGTAATAAACGTCAAATATGCATGGCTTCACCCTGCTGAGTGCAAGCAGCTGTGTGTGGGGGGTAGTGGTGGGATGGGGGTAGCGGTAGGGGGACCACCAGCACTTCTCAGGCACAGATTAGCCAGCAGTAATGACAACTACAATTATCTCAAATCAGTACCTTTAAACTAAGCACATTTAAGCATCATTTAAGTAGACGGGGGTAAAAGTGGGCAGAAAAAAATGTTGATTTGGTTGATTTGTTTATTTATTTATATATTTATTTATGCTTTAGTTTTTTGTCCCTCTCTGCTTGTCAGTAAAAAGCTCAGGCCTGTGGAGTGTGACAGGAGAGGGACAGGCTGGGCAGTGGTTTTGGGCTGGTGTATGCACACACGTCTCCATGGTGAATCATATCTGCCGATGGCTTGTTTCTAGTGTAATGAGAGCTTGTGTTAGGAGCTCTCTCTCTCTCTCTCTCTCTCTCTCTCGCTCTCTTTCTGCCTGCCCTCATCCCGTTGTAATCGCTCTCCACAACACAGGTCATAACCACAGGGCTGCTGAGAGAGGAGAAAGACCCAGACCCCTGCTAGCTTTCTCTCTCTCTCTCTCTCTCTGTGTGTGTGTCTGTGTGTCTCTCTGTTTGTGTGTGTGTGTGTTTGTTTGTGTTTGTGGGTGTGGGTGTATGTTTGTGTGTGTGTGTGTGTTTGTGTTTGTGTGTTTATATCTTTGTTTCATTGTATATGTCTATTTGTGTGTGTGTGTGTGTGTGTGTGTGTGTGTGTTTATGTCTATGTTTCAGTGTGTATGTGTGTGTGTGTGTGTGTCTGAATGTATGTCTCTGTGTGGACTTGGGTGGATCTCTGTGTGTGAAATAGTTACGATCTAATAGTTTCTGTTTTTTTGCAGAAGTTGGTGGGAGGCGACTTTTGTAAAGACAATTTTGTGCAAAGTTTGACAACAAGGTGGATAGATGCATCTGTGACAACTCCTTAAGATGAAAATAAATCTATTTGTGTATTTGAAACTTTTGAATATCCTGCAGAAATCTATTTATAGTTGATCGTTTTGTGTTTGAGCATAGCTGCCGCTAAAGGGCAAAAGGAACATAATAAAGATCCATTACAATTCATTCTCCAAGCAGGAGCATTTGTCTGGAGAGCAGGAGCTTCCCTTCTTTGTCTTGTTTTCATATCGTTTCCCTCATCCTGGAGAGGAGAGGGAAAAACGTGATTGATTTTTCCTTGGTCTGTGATGACTTGCTCTCGAGAAAAAGTTGCGATAGCATCAAGCTGGCCATAAGCTCTCAGTTTAATCTGCCTGAAAATTTCTTTCTGATTGTTTCGCAAATGCCATTTTCCAAATTTCCTGTCTCTCTTTCTTTCTCTTTCTTTCTCTTTCTTTTCTATATTTTCACTCTCTTCTCTCAAATTCAAACTCAAATATTCATGATTGGCATGACCATTTCTATCTTATAATTTGTCTCTCTCTCACTCTCTCTCTTCCTTTATCCGTTCATCTTCTGCCTCATTCTTTCTCACCTTACAATGTTGTTGTTCATGTCTCTCATTCTTTCTTTCTCTCTCTCTCTCTCCCCCTCTTCCTCTCTCCCACTCTCTGTTCTGGACTACCTCTCTCACCCCTGCTGGACTGCCTGAAGAAGGCTTCACTCATACAGTTGACCTTGAGGGGGCCTCCTGAGACCAGTGGAGGGATGGGGGTGTGGATGCTGGGGATGCTAGAGCAGGCTGGGGTGTGTGTGTGTGTGTGTGTGTGTGTGGTGTGTGTGTGCGTATGTGTGTGTGTGTGTGTGTGCGTGTGTGCTTAGGACGTGTGTGTGTTCAGCAGCAGTGTTTGTCTGTGTGTGTGTGTGCTTAGGGTGTGTGTGTTCGGCAGTGTTTGTGTGTGTGTGTGTGTGTGTGTGTGTGTGTATTCTGAAGGGAGTGGGATTGTGTATGTGCCTCTCACCACCCCACCCCTTTAGTCCTGCAGCAGCTCATAGAAGTTGAAGTGACTGAATGCTCCCGGCAGCATGGACTTGCACACGCTCCATCATTAGCGCCGATTATTACTCAGCCCTTGTCAGGAGACCAGACAAACAGGCAGATGCACACTTTTTTTCTTCCTCTCTCTCCCTCCCTCCTAGCTCCCTCTTCTCTCTCTCTCTTTCTCTCTCTTTCTCTCTCTCTCTCCCTTTCTCTCGCTCTCTTACTCCCACTTCTCTATCTCACAAACTCGCCCCCCTCTCTCATTTAGTTTGCCGAGCCAGCAAAATGCAACAACAGAATTATTCAGAAGGAGATCCTGTGCCATTTTTTCTGTCATCTCTGCCACACACTGATAACAAAGCTATAAGCTAATATGGTCTGATTCTTGTGTCACTCATTTATCATGTGACCTTTCCTGGTGTCATTAATACTGTTGTGGGACACAGGCAGAGATGCTGAGATGAGAGAAGAGGAGGAGGAGGAAGAGGAGGAGGTGGTGGTGTGTGTGTGTGTGGGGGGCTGCAGATTGCTTTTTCTAAGTACTAGCGGTCAGCTATAGCAATTTATGCCCCCATTCAATACAGGCTCTGTCTGCAGGAGGGGAATTGTTATTAAAATCTGAAATTACTGTCTGCGACCTGCCACCCAGAATTTGCAACTTTTTAGTGCCGATATGATTACTGGCGGGGTTAAATGAATTTCATCTCTGAATTATGGTGTCAATAAAAACACAACTCTGTTGTCCACACAGGTTCTCCTTTCTGTGTACACACGAGAGCCTGTTCAGATAGCCCATCCATAGCACAGTGTTGTGTTTATTCAGTTAATTCTATGCTATCTCACCCTGTTGTTCAATAATTATGAATCAGCATAATAACGAGATGTGACTCAAATTTTCCCACAGGGACACTGAGAACATGCAGTCTTGTATTGTTTTGTATTGTACCTTTTTGCCTTAAATCATAGTTTCATGCTGTGTTGTAGCATCCATGTATGAATTATCGTTAAGTTATTAGACTGACTTGGCAAACAACTTTTTAAATTTTTTTTGATGGAGTGTTTTATTAGTAATATCACAGCATCAGGTAGTGTTTTTCAAATCAGCAACAACTAATACATTGAGGAGAATGCTTTGTGGTGTCATTCTGTCCAAGGTGTTTTGGGGGAGGCAGAGATGGAGAATAGTTTATGTTAAATGTTAAGTGTAATTGTTATGGCTCTACTTTTAAAATAGGAAATCGGTCTAACTAGTATGTTTATAAGAACAGGCCTTTTAGCTGACCAGTAGGATTCCCTTAACTATAGTGTATGCTAATCTCTTAACAAAAGATAGTTTCACATTTTTAGAAATGTCAGAACATCAATAAAGAATTCAAAAGATTATCAGCTGTTCACAGGAAAATATATGCTTGAGGAATAAGCAATTAGTTTGTGGTATCTGATATCTAGGTCTATAGAAGGAAAAATACTGTGCTGTATACAGAGATGTTTAAAAACCAAACTAAAATAATGATTTCATTTGCTCATAATAAAATACAAATCAGCATAGATTGAAATATGATGTAGTATTACTTGCAATGGTGCATTTTGTACAGAATTTTGAACCTCAACTAATATTAAATCATATTTGTTAATGTATGTGCAGTAGCCTAATCATCTTGGATGTTTAATTGCCATTTACATAAAATAGAGAGTATACTGAGTATATGTGGAAAATGCTGAATTAAATGTAAACATATTAGTGTCAGCTGTGGACCCAAGGGAATCTGAAATTTCTCCCCTCGGTGACAAAGCTTGCTGCTACCAATCAGTTTGCGGTTGCCATGGTTACAGGGTCAGGAAATATGCCTTCTCCCCAGTTGTCCAAGACTTTATCTTGTCACTTGCGAAACTATGAATTTTATATACAGGTCCAGAGATGCATATCAAAAAAAGAAAAAGTATGCTGTGAGTCAGGCCATCCTAACAGTGTGTGTTCAAACGTCCTTGAAATTCTCAATTTCACTTTGAAAATCATTTGTCACCCACAATATCTGCCTGTTCCTCTTTGGCAGAGCTAAGGATGCATACCCTATGATTCATAAATAAAAAGGAAAGAATACATTTTCATGTAGAGTATATATACCCATAACATGAATATATTTAATATTTGTCTTCTTAGACCTTTTAAGCATTTTTAAGAAGATTGAACTAAGCACTTTTGCATTTTAAGCACTTGGCTATTGTAAGTATCTTAATTTCAGTGCAGTCCTTTAAGCCATCAGTATAATTACGATTTTTTTTTTCTGGGAAAGTTTGTAATGAAGACCTTTTTGCAATAGACAGATGAGGGCTTTTTTGTAGATGACGAGGCTTTGACGATTAAAACCTTTCATGAGGATCAAGTGCTTCTGTCCCATTGTGCGTCTTCAGTGACCCTGCAGAAAGTGTCCTGGAAAAGCTTTTTGTGCTTGTCAGGCTATTGTAATAAAGAAAATCATTTCAGAGATGGGTTTTCGTATGAATTTCCACCATCTCTTTGCCTATGTTAAATTATCACATTCCCTTAATTATACAATAATTATTTTTCATCTATATAAAATAGCAGTAAATACAGATAAATGCAAGGGGCCCCAATTGTTTCTTTAAAAATTAAAATGCACAGAACTAGAGCAGCTTGGCACAGCTTGTGTTCTGTTTTTTCTTTTTTTTTCTTTGTGTGTATCTCTCTCTGCCATTGATTTCACAAGTTTGTGTTAGTTAATAGCAGAAACAGAAGGAAAGAGATATTTTAAGTGATTGTACTGATGCACAGGTCATTGTTCTGTTTCTTTAATGAAAGCACTGTAGTCTACATTCATTAACTGATTCTACACTATATCACCTTTAAGACCCAGCCCTTACCCTAATGGGCATTTAATAATTCAGATTGACTATTGATTGCACCCCAACTTTGACCCGTAATAAATTTTTCACTTGATGGTGAGCGAAGGGTTGCTTAATCAGAAATGTTTTATCTAATGGCGTAGAGTGGAATTGCCACTTGCTCTTTTCTCTAACACTATTTTATGACGGGCCGCCATCATCTTTCCTCTTAGGTTTTAGCCTTTTCTGACCTTTCCGATGCCGAAACACGTCCAGGCCATATATCTTGAGAGGTCCTGAGAACTGGCTTGTCCATTAGGTAGTCACTAAATCGCAAGTGTGCTGGATCGGGCATCTTCAGTGCACTCCTTTGCTTTGTGTAGAAAGTAGAATGTACAAAAGAATAGGCAGTGGAGTTTCTAAAGACGGTGATATTTTTTTTCCATATTTGTACATGCTGCAGTAGAAAAATATAATCCCCCACACACACACACATTTGGCGTTATCATCTTTATCAAATAGCATAGCAATAGATCAGAGACAGTTGACTAGCTGTTTTCCAATCCAGCAAACACCTGCTCAACTGATATGAATTTGTACAGGTTGGTGTATTTAGCAGCCTTATTAGAAATTTGCTTGGCATTAAGTGCTTTCCTTTGGTGTGGACGGACAGTTGTAGTAACACTGTCTGTAGTCTGTGTGTGTGTGCTAGAGGTAGAGAGGAAGAAAAGGGAGAGAGAGAGAGAATGACAGGGATGTAGAGAAAAGGAGAGAGAGGAAGAATTATAGAAAAAGAGGGAGAGAGAGACAGAGAGGCAAACAGGCAGCCAGACATGGGCTTCTTCTTGTGTCAAGAGGGAATCAAATTTGCAGCATGGAAGGCTGTCTTGATTTTTGATGACTTGAGTCCTCTCCTGGTTTGCGCCTGCTCCTGGTGGTGTTCATTTTTCTCTCTGTCATTCTGCTGGCCTCTCACCTCCCCCCCCCCCAAAAAAGTGCCATTACTTTTCTCACTGCCTCTGTGTTTATGAGGGGAACTTTTGGCAGGGATGCACTTTTATTTCTTTTTTTTTGCCTGTTTCGTACAACAGATCTGTGCTTTGAAAGACGGTCATTAATTAAAACAGAGGCGAACAATGTGACCAATGGCCTGGGCCATTAGAAATTTTGAGGGTGAACGAAATTCTTCAAGTGGCTTATGTTTTACATGTAAAATGGTGGCTGACCTCTCTTTGTTCTTCGGCTAATGGCCGAGGTCATTTGCCTCTTGGAACTCGCTGGAATCCCAGAGTCAGTCTTTGTCGGGAGAAGGCCATTTGGAGTTCAGCTTCCGATATGCGCTTCAAAGCGGTCAGCTGCATCTTTGATGTGCCCTCTGAAATGAACCAATGGAGGAATTGTGGCAAAAAAGGGGAGAAAATAATGGACAGAAAATCCCCAATCATTACATGCTTCATTTCATTAAACACTAATCCCCTTCACACACACACACTCGCACACACACGCACGCACACACACACACACACACACATGCACACACACACACACACACGATTGTGATAATGTGCAAAATATGCAATAATGTGAAATATTAACCCAGTTTTAAGATGACTTAATGTACTGTACATTGGTAGGTTTGATGTGGGCAAAACTATCATTCAGAAAACATTTCAGTTTTTAGTTGTATGCTGCAAACATTCTGACATTATAAAAAAATTATACATTTTATTTATTTTTTTATGATGACGTAGGTTTTCATATAATCTATTGCTTTGTTTGTGTAGTGTGTGATGAAATTGTCCACAAGCATATATCAATCATTTTAAAGAAGTATGTTGCATGCAAGGCAGTGCTGAGTCTAAAATGGCTGGGATTAAGATGAAGATTAAATGAAATAATGGGTCTTAGATGCCTGTTGAAAAAAAAAAATGTTTTCAAAAACACGCTCAGTGCGAGAGCATTTGGTGAGATCAGCATCCTACAATGAACAATTCAGCTTTGTGGTTGTTTTTTTTCCCCCGTTGTTGTTTTGGTGGTTGTCTTTATTTTTGTACTTCGGTGGCAGAAGTATTTTATTAGATGTGTGGGGAAATACAGCAGAGAGAGAGAGAGAGAATGAAAGACAGAGGGCGAGAGGGAGTCTTTGCTATGCAGATTTGAAAGGACAAACGGCGAGGCGAGAGTGATTTAAATCTTAAGTGCAGCCTGTCTGTCCTGGTTTGTTTCTGCTCTATTCATCATCCTCCACTGCGTGCATGGCCCACATAACGCTGAGGAGGAGGAGATGGAGCAAGATGAAGATGATGATGATGATGATGATGACCATGATGATGACCGTGTAGATAATTAGGATGTTATTGTGGATGGTGAAGATGATGGCTTTAGGTACCCAAATCTTCCCCCTGTGCATCACCTCTGATCTGAATGCTTCTGAATGACGTTAAGGAATCGCACCGCTCGTGGTGTTTCCTGCTTACTTAGCGCAGTTAATGTGCAGATTTATATAGGAAGACAGTGCTCAACGTTTGCAAGAGAAGTCCCCTCCCTCCCTCCCTCATCCTTTTCTCTTTCTGTCTTCGGTCCCCCGCCTTCTTTACCCCTCCTCCTTTCACCCCTCACACACATACAGACACACACACACACACACCACTGCACACACATCCATCCATCCATCCACACACATACACACACACACACACCACCGCACACACATCCATCCACACACACACACACACACGTTACACTGCGCGCACACACACACACACACACACACACACACACACACACACACCACCGCACACACATCCATCCACACACACACACACGTTACACTGCGCGCACACACACACACACACACACACACACACACACACACACACACACACACACGTTACACTGCGCACACACACACGCACGCTACACTGCGAGCACACAAACAACACATACACACACACACACACACACACACACAGAGCTCTGTCCCTCTGCCCCTCCTCACCAGCATGCAGCTCTGGGATTGTGTTCAGCGGGCCCTGAGAAGCGACAGAATGGAACAGACCAACAGGAGGCATAGGTAGACCGTGGAAATTAAAGCAGCTTTTCCAGGCTCGTTTTGAACAAAACAATGACCTTCTGCATTTAAATACCCAGCAACAGAAGGCCCCTGAGGAGCAAAATAAGCCTGTTTAAAGCTAAATAAATCTAAATAATAATAATAATAATAATAATAATAATAACAACAACAACGGAGAAGATGAAATAAGGGTGGGTGAAGGACCTAAGTTTTCTTATTTATTTGTGAGGTGCAGGTATAAACTCATAATGAGAAGTAAAAACAAAGCAACTAGTATTGAGCAGATGCTTTTCAGTCAGTTCTAGTAAATTCTCCTTAATATATGAAGTGCTGGTGTTCCTTTTCTCATCCTTCCTTCCTTCTCGTGTCCTTTTCTTAAACTACATATTATTTTACAGACAAAGCGAGTCACGCATGTTAATGGGGACATACGCTATACACCCCCTTAGAGAAGATGTGACATGCTCTAAATATAGAAATAAAAGATGTCTGCTTCTGGATTGTGTTTCTGGTCTTGACATTTGTGCGTCTGTGTTGTGACTGCATACATCCCAGCGCTGCATATGGCACGTGTGTGTGTGTGTCTCCCCCCAAACAAAAGGGACACAGCGAAGCGCAGCGTGAGAGAAGTGTGAAGACACAGTTAATTATTACAGCTGCTGGGTGGTGGCGGTGGTGGCTAGTGGCTAGTGCCAGTGTTTAATTTATGGTGGCAGGGGGAAAGAGGAACGCCAGCCAGGAGAAATGACACACACACACACACACACACCGGGATGGATGAGGTGAGCACATCACACATGATGGAGTGAGATTATCAATAAGATCTGCTACATGGGGCTACACCTGACCCAAATTAGGGGATGGTGTTGTCCTCCAGGCAAGTGAAAAATAGACACAGAATTCATTTAGTCATCCTCTGTGTTTGTGTTTTTTTGGTGGAGTTGAGTGATGATGATTTTTTTTATTTTATTTTTTATCCTGCTTCATTATTGATTCTATTGAAAAAAAAAAATGTTTCTAAAGTTTCGCCATCAAGCGTTGGAGCTCTGCCAAAGCATGCTCTCAGTAACAGCTGTGGACAGTAATGGACGACTTAAAGTCAGTGTTACAGCATACAACAGAGGCCATTATTAATGTTGAGTCCACTGAAGCCTATTCATTGTCACTGTGAAAACAACAACAAAAAAGCCATGGAGTAACTATCAACTCAGCGGGATGGCATGTAGGAGTGAAAGACACACACACACACACACACACACACACAGGGTCATACACAGGGTCATACACATACCCTCACACACACACACATGCACTGCACTTAAAAACACCCTCACACACACACATGCACTGCACTTAAAAACATACACACACATACACCATCATACACATGCTTTCTCTCACATACTGTACACTGCCCTCAAAAACACAACACACACACACACAGAAGCCCCACCAAATCTTAAGGCTGCATACTTTACAGACATGTGTCCTCTCTGTGATCCTCGGCCACATTGACTTTCGACCCTCGGGCAAGAAACATAACCACCAGCCTTACCTTATCACACCCCTCAGGTGCTGTAGTTTGCCACACGAAACACAAGCACACACAGACATTGTCTCAGACTAGCTTCTGTCCACCTTAGCCAGGGAGAGAGAGAGAGAAGCAGAGTGGTACAGTATGATCACTTGTCTACATGCTTCCATTCATAGGCTCTCCCTCACACACACACACACACACACACACTCATGCAGTATACACACTCACATTCACACATAAGGGGAGAGTGGAGTGGTGTGGTGAAGAGTAGAGCAATGTGTGTATGTGCATGTGAGCATGTGTTTGTGTGTGTCTGTGTGTGTGTGTGTCTGTATGTATGTGTGCGTGTGTGTCTGTGGTCTGTGTGTGTGATTCAGTGCAGCATCGGCCCTGTGCGGGGCCCTCCCTAATGCTGGTAGTTTAGATTCCTGGGTCCAGAGGGCGTCTGGATCAGAGGACATTTGTTCCTCCAGCTGTCCCCCTTACAGCCCACCAGAGGTGCCCTGTCGTTTAGAACCAGTTTCTGTGTCAAAAACACTGCACCTGGGGAGGGGGTAGGTAGCACTGGTATGGGGATGTTGTTGTTGGTCTTGGCCACAGATTTCATTTATTTCCCTAAACATACATCCAGCCATTTTTCCCCTTCCTACCTTTCTTTCTTCCTTTCTTTCTTTCTTCCTTCCCTTTCCCCCCTCCTTCTCCTCCCCTGTTCCTTTAGCATGGTCTGCGACGGCTCAGTAAGATGAATGGCGAGTGTGTAAAGGAGTTGACACAACAACACTTACTGGGAGTCGGCCCAAGAAGCCCCCTGTGACCTGCGATTCAAGCCCCAGATTATGGTTGTTCATTGTTTAGTTTCTCCCTGCCCAGCGACTGCTACCTTTCAGAAGCAGCAAGGTGCTATGCTATCCTCACCACATACTAATGTGGAGACGCTCCTCTTGTTTATCATACCAGTGCCAGGACTGTTTAAGTCATTTTTACACATTTGAAAAATCACATAATAGAAAAATAAATAAAATAGAATAAGAGTTATGGACAGCATTTTACAACTGGCCTGGTTTACCTCGTTTTCTGATGGTAAGTTTATTAAACATAGACTGTATAAAATATTAAATATTATACTACTGTAGAAATTGCATGACTATTATGCCGTCTACATGCAGTAATATTAAGTCTGAATTTTATTGGTGGAAAGGTGTATTGTGGTTCAAGGATGAACCCAAATTATATCTGGAGCAGATCTGACCCACAGACCAGGTATAGTTTTGCTTTCGCTACTGTAGCGCCATATGGCATTTACGCCTGATTTCCCCTCCAATGTTCAGTGCAAGGAAATGCATTTTTTCACAGACAGTCTCACCCAAAACAGTGCCTTTGGTGTTAATGAAATAGTATGTAAATGTTAACATGACATGAAGTCAATGAATGAATGGAACTGTGTAGCATTTCTATAACAAACTAA